>NC_081413.1:252821502-252889002 GCF_030272615.1 Cryptomeria japonica
ATGTAACAACGAGAGGCTCAAAAGGAAAGACAAAGGTAGCGTATGAAGAAATTGCGTGACATAAGAACAATGGGAGAAGAGGTATGTCAACCTCAACATCTCAATTTGATTTACCAAATGAATATAATGTACCTAATGCAATTGAGGAAGAAACATTTGATAATTTACCTTTTGAACCTAATGCAATTGAAGAAGAAACATTTGATAATTTACCATTTTAACCTAATGCAATTGAAGAAGATACCGCATTGAATAATCAATTAAATGATGAACATATTACACCTTCTCTACTTGATTAATTGAATGTACATAATGCACCGATGTTAACACCTCCTAGAATCATTTGTAGGAAACCAAAGTATCTAATTGACATTGATGAGAATATATTGAAGTCAATGCCCAATAAAATGAATGAATGAACTTGTAGGAGAATGGTTAAAAGAATATGGCAAAACAATTATAAAAACTTAAATCAAACCACAAGATGTCAATTAATTGTTCAAATGATTAAAAATTTGAATTTTAGAGAGACAATGAAAATTCTAGGCCTAAGATCATCTGAAAGTAATAGTGAAAGAACTATTGTCAGAAATCTATTTGATGCATATCAATCTATTCATTCAAAATCACGTAGTAAAGATTCGAATGCTACTCGATGTGTCATTACATCAACCATAATGAGCAAGAAAATAAAAAAAGATCGTTTGATAAGCAAAACAAGTAAGTCATTGAACATTAGTAGAACAACATTAAGTAAAGCATTAAAGAGGCGAGAACAAATAGAGGAACCTAACAATAATTCTCTTTGGGCATTCTTGGGTATACTACCACGCAAAGACAAGGTTGTTGTAGATGCACTAAAAACATTAATTGAAAATTTTTGGCATGACAACACAAGAGTATCACCCAACCAAAGAGATGTTGTTAGAAGGCGAATTGGGTCTAAAAATCATGAGCCACATGTGAAACACTATTTGGATATGACTCAAACTAAATTTTATGAAAGATTCCTTCAAAAGTTTCCTCAAATAAAAATTTCTCAAAGATTTTTTGAAATGGCAAAACCTTTTTATATTAAGATTAATCATGTATGCACCACGTGTTGTTGTAGGATGCATATTCAATTTTCCATGCATTATGATATTTTTTGTCATATTTGTTCTACTTTGCACACTAACGATGTTTTGCAAGAATATAATATACAAGCACCTCCTAAGTCTGCAAGAGAATTTATTTCGAGTGTGTTATGTAATAGACATGATGGTTGCATTTATTATAAGATGCCTTGTTTAGAAGGTTCTTGTGCTATATGTGGTGGTTTGTAACGTTTACCAAGATGCATACATTTGGAGAGCACACATGAAAGTGGTATGAAACTAGTTTCTTTTGGAAAATACAAGACAGTCACATATGGAGTTAAAGATGGAAAAGATATGAAGAGATGTGAGCTAGTGAAAAATGATATATGTGTAGCTCAATTTATGAAAATGTTTCAAGAGAAACTAGTTTATGAGTACATAATGCATACACATAGAGCTCAATGGTTAGATGAGAAATTCAAGTTGTGTAAGGACACATTTCCTCTTGGCACCATTGTCTCTATCGTTGATTTCGCTGAAAATTATACTCTACAACCTCAAAATGAAGTGCAATCCATGTATTATCACTCTACACAAGTTTCTATTTTTGTACACATAGCATTCATGCATGCAGATGATAGCATAGAGGAGGATAGAAAGGTTGTAAGAGAGTATCACTTCTACATAAGTGATGATCGTACTCATTCATCGGAGTTTGTACAAGGATGCTTTAAAGTTTTCTATGATAGTTTAAGGGAAAGGAACATACGATACAACTGACACTTAATATGGTCAGATAATTGCACCGCACAATTCAAGAATGCAAGGATGTTTTATTGGCTGACAAGGATGCATGTGACAAGCGGTGTAGAACATTTTTGGAATTTCACTGAGGCTGGACATGGTAAGGGAGAGCACGATGGTGCAGGAGCATGTGTGAAAAGAGCCCTAGCTAGGGAAGAATTGAAGTACGAAGGTGGTGTTGAGTTGGTAGATGCAGAAACAATTGTACGATGGTGTAAGTCTACGATGGGTCCAGGTAATCCAGGTACATCATTGGTTCATAGATATTTTTGGTTGATTACTGAATCTAACATTGAAAACTATCTAGATTGTTGTACAGTTGCAGGATCGAGTGACATGCACTCATTTATGAGTTCAAATTCAAGTTCACTGGTAATTTATACGAGACAGATGGTATGTTTTCGCTCTTCATGCATGTATTGTTTGTGGGAAGAATGTGAATCAGAAGAGTGGGTTGACAAATGGTCTTGTAGATTGTTGATTCGCATTGATTCATATCAAATTCCCAAAGCACTACAATTGAGCCAGATGGAGACATCAGTGGATTTTGACCATGTATCCGACCTAGTGGATTTAGGTGATTTTTTGAGTTAATTTTTTTGCAAGTATTCTTTTTGGTTCATTTTGTTGTACATCATACTTTATTTTTGGTATTAATCAACACTTTATAAAATGCAGGTCATGTGTATGCAGTTGTTGCAGAAGAGAACAATGAAGAAGGAACAGATTACTATTTGTGTCATTGTGTTGAGCCTAAAAGAAAATTGACAACCACAATCATTGACGGAGAGGGTATTGAGTACCCAATAGGGTCTGTTGTCGTGACAGGAACATGGCTTCGGAGATACCCTATCAAGAATTCTGATGTTTGGTTGTTTGAGGACTTTGAAACACATAGACATATTCTTCATTTCTCTAACCTTGTTGTTGCAACAAATATTCATTTGATGAAGTATCATGGTAGACCTCATAACAAGATTTTATGGAAAGTTTGTGAATCTGACCACAAGGCAATACTTGACATAATACGGGTTAGAGCTGATCCTAAAGGCTCACTTGATTGATTCTATGGTTCAGAGTAGAATGATTTTGAGAATTTTGTATAAATCATCGACAAATTGTTCTATATTCATTTTTTGTATATATAAATGCCCATGAACTGATTTTTACATGTTTAGGGGCATAATTTTGTATATTTAAGTGGTAATGAGCTGATTTGTACATATGTACATGCCAAATTTGTATATTAAAATGGAGATGAGCTAAATCGCACATATTGTAATGCCAAATTTTGTATAAAAGCCCATGAGATGATTTGTATATTAAAATGGCGATGAGCTAAATCGCATATATTGTAATGCCAAATTTTGTATAAAAGCCCATGACATTATTTGTAAGACAATTTTTTGTATAATCAAATAGCCAAGAGCTGATTTGAATAATATGTGACAATGTTTTGTGACTATTTTGTGTGTCAATGTTTTGTGACTATGTTTTGAGTATATGTGATGTGTCCCTGGTCAATCATGAGCATTCTTGATTCTTGTATAATCATGGATAATTATTTAAGTCATTATCAGGTCATAGGGGTGATAGATTGAGACCAGATACAATTTGAGCAAAAATTGTCATTGTTGTCAAAAAAATTGTCAAAAAAGTTGTCAAGCAACTTCTACATTGCATCGGTAGGGTATGACTCTAGACATTCTGGTGCTTTGGGATGCATGACAGAGGAATTCCTAGTGTAAACATGCCCACCCGGATGCGCTCGCGATGTCAGTTTGTGTACACGAGGAACATAATCAATTCTAGCCAATCTTGCAACTTTTCCTTGCAAGCAACTAATGGTTTTTTGAGCAGGCAAAAAAATGCTACTAATTGAAAATGACTTTGAGTCATTGAAAACCAAGATAGGCCATTGTAGAGGAGCCTCACGCAACCCCACAGGATCAAACAAATCGACCGTATGTGTCATGGATTGGAAGAAACAGTCCGTCAAATTTTGACAATTTTTTGGACTCGAGGCACTTAAGAGATCTCACTGGTAGGGTATGACTCTCGACATTCTGGTGCTTTGGGATGCATGATAGGGGCATGCCTAGTGTAAACATGCCCACTCAGATGCACTCGCGATGTCAGTTTGTGCACACGAGGAACAAAATCAATTCTAGCCAATCTTGCAACTTTTCCTTGTAAGCAACTGATGATTTTTGAGCAAGCGAAAAAATGCCACTAATTGAAAATGACTTTGAGTCATCAAAAACCAAGATAGGCCATTATAGACGAGCCTCACATGACCCCACGAGATCAAACAAATCGATCGTATGAGTCGTGGATTGGAAGAAATAGTCCGTCAAATTTTGACAATTTTTTGGACTCAAGGCACTTGAGAGATCTCACCGGTAGGGTATGACTCTCGATGTTCTGGTGCTTTTGGATGCACGACAGGGGCATTCCTAGCATAAAAATACCCACCTAAATGTGCTCGTGATGTCAGTTTGTGCACACGAGGAACAGAATCAATTCTAGCCAATCTTGCAACTTTTCCTTGCAAGCAACTGACGGTTTTTTGAGCAAGCGAAAAAATGCTACTAATTGAAAATGGCTTCGAGTCACCAAAAACCGAGATAGGCCAATGTAGATGAGCCTCACACGACCCCATGGGATCAAACAGATCGACCATATGAATCGGGGATTGGAAGAAACAGTCTGTCAAATTTTGATAATTTTTTGGACTCAGGGCACTTAAGAGATCTCATCGGTAGGGTATGACTCTCGATGTTCTAGTGCTTTGGGATGCATGAAAGGGGCATGCCTAGTGTAAACATGCCCACTTGGACGCACTCGCGACATCGGTTTGTGCACATGAGGAGTAGAATCAATTCTAGCCAATCTTGCAACTTTTCCTTGCAAGCAACTGACGATTTTTTGAGCAGGCAAAAAAATGCTACTAATTGAAAATGGCTTCGAGTCGTCAAAAACTGAGATAGGCCATTGTAGAAAAGCCTCATGCGACCCCACAGGATCAAATAGATCGACCGTATGAGTCATGGATTGGAAGAAACAGTCCGTCAAATTTTGACAATTTTTTGGACTCAAGGCACTTGAGAGATATCACCGGTAGGGTATGACTCTTGACATTCTGGTGCTTTGGGATGCATGACAGGGGCATGCCTAGTGTAAAAATGCCCACTCAGATGCGCTCACGACATCGGTTTGTGTACATGAGGAACAAAATAAATTCTAGCCAATCTTGCAACTTTTCCTTGCAAGCAACTGACAGTTTTTTGAGCAAGCAAAAAAATGCTACTAATTGAAAATGGCTTCGATTCATTAAAAATTGAGATAGGCCATTGTAGACAAGCCTCACATGACCCCACAGGATCAAACAAATTGACCGTATGAGTCGTGGATTGAAAGAAATAGTCCGTCAAATTTTGACAATTATTTGGACTCAGGGCATTTGAGAGATCTCACCGGTAGGGTATGACTCTCGACGTTCTGGTGCTTTCGGATGCATGACAGGGGCATTCCTAGTGTAAACATGCCCACCCGGATGCGCTCGCGACGTTGGCTTGTGCACACGAAGAACAAAATCAATTCTAGCCAATCTTGCAACTTTTCCTTGCAAGCAACTGACAGTTTTTTGAGCAGGCAAAAAAATGCTACTAATTGAAAATGGCTTCGAGTCATCAAAAACTGAGATAGGCCATTGTAGACGAGCCTCACATAACCCCATGGGATCAAACAGATCGACCGTATGTGTTGTGGATTGGAAGAAATAGTTCATCAAATTTTGACAATTTTTTGGACTCAGGGCACTTGAGAGATCTCACCGGTAGGGTATGACTCTTGGCGTTCTGGTGCTTTGGGATGCATGATAGGGGCATGCCTAGCATAAACATGCCCACCCAGATGCACTCGCGATGTCGGTTTGTGCACACGAGGAATAAAATTTGACCATTGCGAGCATGAGGGTGCTCTCGCACCAAACACATTGTTGTTTAAATTCATATTGTTGATTTTTGTTGTTTATATTCATATTGTTAATTACATATGCAAATATTAATTTAAATTTATAAAAGGGCAGCCACCAAATACAATGAATACACAATAATGAACTGAATACAAGGAGTTTTGTATGGTTAATTCAACATTTTAGAAATTTTATCAAATCATATTCCATGATTGCAATGCTTTATATCATATATCTTTGTTGTTTATATTCATATTGTTGATTACATATACAAATATTCATTTAAATTTATAAAAGGACAACCACAAAATACAACAAATACAAAATAATGAACTCATTACACATTTATTGGATCGAATATCGATATTTATATATATAAAAAAAGGCATGTCTGCCAAGTCAATACAAGTATTACAAAAATATGGCATATGCCATGTCCAAATCGATATACAATAAAAATGTAGAATATATCTACATGTATTGGTCATTCTATGACCAAAACTAACACTATATGATCCTAAACTTCTGGTGGATCATCAAAATCAAGCCTCTTCGGTGCAGTACGCGGCTCTGTAGATGGCTGCAAAACCACAATTCAAAAGCCAAGTTAGAATTCTTTTGTAGAAAATAGTTGACAATTGACATCATAACTATGCATTTAACTTTAATTCCTTTGCAATTGAAATGTAGATTACCTCATCGGGTGATCCAAGAGCTAATGTCTTCGCTCTCCTCTCCTTGTCACTCTTAGGAGTTTTCTTGAAGACATACTTAAATGGATCCACGTTATGGCCGTACCGCGAAGGAGTCTATTGTAGATTAAATGTACAATTAATACAATGTACTAATATAAATATATCAAAAACACTTAAAAGCTATAATATAGAGAACAATAACGTACCTATGCCTCAGATGCTTCTCCAATGGACTGAGGATGGCTCACCATCGATGTAGAAACGGTCGCTATTACCTATACAAAAAATGTACAAAGATTAAATACAATTAATATAATGATAAGTATTGAAGGTTGAAAACAATTAATTTTACATATCAAACAAAAGTGTATCGGATCCTAGTATGCTTCTCCAGTGCAAGGAGGAGGGTTCGCCATTGACGAAATAGGTATGGATATTTGTTGTATGAAAAAAATATAAGATTATAATATATCACAAGTTCACATGTACGCGTGCATATAATCATGAAATCAAGAAAATAAAGCAGAGATACATACCTCCACCCTCTCTTGGTTCGTGGGCGAAATAGGTGCATTCAACATATCCACAAAGCTCAATGGCCGTTGTACATGTAAAATAGACAAAAAACACAAATCAATCTACAAACCCCAACTAATACTTGATTTCAACATTTTCAAACAATTGTACAACTAAAAATGTGTTCAATTACCTTCTTCACACGTTTTGGCGTCTTCGAGATATTCTTTTTCTTTGAACGAGCCCTAGATGCGGAGGGGGTGCCCTAAAAATAGAAAATTAACATGAGATATTAGTACAGATAATAAATTCAACATAATTTTAAAAATCTAAAATGAAATGACTTGCATATTCCATCAAAACAATACATAAAAAGAGTTGTACAAAATATGATACCGTATAGCCTTGTAGGCCAAAATCGATTGCCGACAGCATGATGTCATCAATCTGGGACATTTCGTCCCCTGGCAACACCTACAAACCAGAAATTGGACCAAGAATTAAAGATAGTTAGTATATCTTGTATTGTTTTGAATTCAAAGTGTACTATTCTATTTTAACATGTTACAAAATTTATACCTCAGGCGTCGAAGTTGCAGCTATGGTAACTGGGGGAGGTGTATGGGATATCACTGCTGCATCCTGAAATGCATATTATTTGTCTCAATTTAAATCAATGTATAAATGAAAATTCATTTATGTAATTACAAAATTAAAGTGACTGATAAATAAAATGTTATGAATTCAAATCAACACACCTGTGTCAGTGGCTCATGGGCAAACACCATGTCCATCAACTCATCTGTCTCCGTGACATCCTCAATCGTGTGAGCCTGACATCTACAACCGCAAATTGTGCATAGATGATATGAGTATCCATCTGCACCGGCTGTATCATCTATCCCTGAGCATATCCCCGAGCAACTGACACACACATGCTCGATGGGCTCTCTGTCGCCCTCTAACGGCTCATCATCCAATAGAATAGGGTGTGCTAATAATGTCCCATGCTGGATGGTGACACCAGTCAATGTTGTGGCTGCCTACAGAGTTTGTAGCTCCATTGACTCTTTTAGCTCTAATGGGATAGCCTGATGCACCTTGGGTTTGGGTACTAGGGGGCGGCGACTCTCCACGGTTGATCGCCTATGGGCTCCAAGTCTATCTTGGGCAGAGCCACCACCTCTACCATGAAACTCTCTCATGTCAAAAATAATTTGGGCGCACATTGAGCACAAACTCACAATATATTTTTCTCAAAAAATATAATGGCACCTCTTAATTATTACAAGGTGGATTGTCAAAGAACATCCACCACCTTTGCCAAAAAAGATTCTTCATCTGTACATTGGTACACCAATGTATGGGAAACCTCTTTGCATTAAGAGGTAATGACTGACCAGTTTTGTGGTCAACAAAAAGGGCACATATTTGTTGTTTAGAAATATTTTTGTTTTTAACTCCATCGTATGATAGCCCATTGGCATAGAATTGACGACACCTATCCCTAAAGCTTCCCCATTTGGTAATTTCAATGGAAACAACTATGGCACCACTAGCTAATGTTTCTAGGCTAGTGGCGAGGGATTGATGATAGTCAAGTTTAGAAGTTTTCAATTTTACAATCAGTCTATTGATTTTGGATGTATTTTGCCCTAACTGATTAATTAATTCTTCCTGTGTTTCGGCTGTGTGGTCAAAAGGAGGAATTGGGGGTTGTTCTTGTGGGTTTTCAGGAGGTGCATTTGGTTGTTCTTGTTCTAGATTAGAAGAATCTAGTTTTTGAAACAAAAAATGAAAAAACCTAATCAAAATTAATGAAATTAAGTTCAAAATGTAAAACAAATTGCATAAACCAGAAAGAAAGACAAAAACTAACCTTGATCCATAGCCTAAGGACAAATTTTGCACCCCATTCACGGTTTGGCTTAAAAAATGGGAAAAAAAGAAAGTAAAAAATGTGCTTTTCGAGTAAATGAGGACCTAGTTTTCTTTAAAAACTTTTTTCATCAAGCACCGCGTACGTGGTTTTACTAGGATTATTAGCGCGTACGTGCTCATTTTCCTATAAGCAGCGTGTACGCGCTAATTTTCCTAGGCATAGTGCGTACGCACTTAGTTTCCTAAGCTTAGCACGTATGCGCTACCTTTTCTAGTCTCGGGAAGAACAAACCTAAGCGCGTACGTGGGAATTTTAAATTTTAAAACCGTGTACGCGCTGCCTATTTTTCCAAGTTTTTTTTGGGTGGTGTCCACTTTTCTGACCACCATCTTTGTGCACACGCCAGTGATGCGATGTGCCTTGTCTATTAATGGTAATGAATTCATGAAATCGCCAATAAAATATATCTTTTTCCATAAATAACGAAACATTAGCCAAACAAATTAAATAATTTTCAAACGGTGGATGAAAATCTCCAATACACTTAAATAATTTTTCCTTCAGAGTAAATATTTTCGCCCATACACTTATATATTTGTTCCTTTAAATGAAAAACATTCACCTCCTACAATATATATATTTCCCCATAGAACAAGGTATTATTCGCCAGAATTTATGGAATTTTTCGTACCCTAGAAAAAAATCGCCAAAACAAATTAATTTTGTTTCCTACTTTGAAAAAAAAATTCACCATCAATATGAAAATTCCGCCCCCCCAAAATAATGTTTGATTCGCTAGGGTTTTACACTTTTCCCCAGGGGGTGCTCTCTTAAAGTTATCCATGTATTACATTCACATGCCTCAAACAACACACATTACAAGAAATACATCATAAGAGTTTCAAATGGGTCTATAATGATGTAAAATGTCATAGTTTTGCCAAATAACCATAAGAACATGGACCCATAGAATCATAACGTTGAAAAATTATTAATTCAATATTAAAGGAATTCTAGTCATAAAATATCACATCCATGTAAAAATAGAAGGATATAATGAATAGGATGTTGGCATTCTACACTCATATGAGAATAGTTGATGTTACCATTGATGGCAACCAACTGGCAACCAACCGATAATAGGTTTCTACATGCATCAGCATCACAAACTTGATGCACCAGCAGACACCGGCACCAACAGGTGCTTACACCAGCATTTAGATTACATTGGCCACAAATCCTACCGGCACTCAAGCTGACATGGGATGAACTTTTGTTTATTTTAATATAAATTTATTTTGTAAGCCGACTTGGTATATTGTAAAAGACTCATATATGTATGAGATCTTATAGATCATTTTGATATGATATTTATGGTAGAAGATAATTGTTTAGTGGCAGCGAAGGTCTTTGGTTAAGGTATCTATCTGAGCTTAAACCGGTACTGAATCTGGCATTAGAGATTTTGTTTTGAGAAGTACATTGTATTGGATTTAATTATCCATTTTATAACCAGTGAGACTCTTCATTGAGCAGTGAGCTCTAGGCTATTGGCCTCCCTGCATGTGTAGGCCCCTATTGTAAGTAGTATTTATTCATTGGCCAGTGAGTAAATATTGTGGGTCACAAATCTCACCGAGGTTTTTCCCACATCGGGTTTGCTCGTTAAATATCTTGTGTTATGGTGTGTTTCTATGTCGTCTCTGTTATTTGTGTTTACTGTATTAATTCTTGTTTACCGGTACACTGTTTTGGGTTGCAAAGTTGTAAATAAGTTTAAATATTCATTTAACCGGTTAGACATGGATTCACACCCCCTCTCAGTGTCTTTGGGAATGTCATTGAATCTAACAATTGGTATCAGAGCCTGGTTCTCTATTTGCAAAAGCCTAACAGCTTGAGGAAGATTCTGAAACCGGTACAGATGGAGAACTTAAGAAAACAGTTGGAAGGAGCTCTTGAAGATTTTGATGCAGAAAAATTGAAGAATATCAAACTTGAAGATGATGCTAAGGAATTCATTAAAGGACTTCAAGAGAACCTGGTTATAGCACAAAATAAGAGAAGGAACTTCATGAGAAAATGCAGAATGATGATGATGAAAAGGAAACCCTTAGAGACATTGCAAATTAGTTAAGGCAAGAGAATAGTAATATGAAGAATGAAATGCAAGATATGACTATGAGGTTATGTAAGGATGTTGAAGATAGGAAGAAGAATGAAGAAGACTTGACTAGGAGACTTAATGATGTAGGAAATGAAAATCTGAGACTCAATCATGAAATTGATATGCTAAAGACAAATGTGATTCACATGCAACATGATAAAGATGAGCTTGTGAGACAAGTTGGAACTCTTGAAAATGAGTTGATCATTGCAAATGAACACAAAGACAAATTCAAGAAAAGTTCAAAAAGACTTGATGACATGCTGAAAAGATAGAAACCTGATGGAGATACAATTGGACTTGGATTTGAAATTGGAGAAAGTTTCGGTATTGCAAATAATCAAGATCAGAACAAACCGGTAAGACAACCTAATGCTTATAAATTCAATGGGAAATGTTTCAATTGCAACAAATATGATCATAGAGCAAATCAGTATAGATTTAGAAATAATCAGAATACAAACTCACCCACCGGTCAATGTTCCAAATGCAACAAAGTTGGTTATAATTCAGAAAACTGCAGAATGAATGTGGTAGATCTGGGCATTTATCTAATCAATGCAGAACACAAACTGGTCAAGGATATGGAAAAGCTATTCAAAGGAATAATGTAACTTGTTATGCATGTAACAAGATTGGAAATATTGCAAAATTTTGTAGAAGCAAGACTATACCGGCAAACAATAAAGGATCTAGTGTGAAGGGAAAAGAAAAGGTAAATGAAATAAAGCAAGAATTTTTAAAACAATGGATTAAGAAGGCAGATCAAAAAGTTGATGAATCTATCTCTGCATCGGTAGAACAGAGTAACCCTCCACTGGTAGGAGATTCTTCATCTGATTAAGGAATAATCCTTAGGGGGTATTGCAGCAAATTGAAAATCATGCATTTTACCCTTGGTTGATTGTGAGAAGATACATTTCTTCTTTACTGGAAGATGTGTTAAGTTTTCACTTAACTGGTGAGCATTTAATGTGGTTTTAAAGAACCTTTTTGGCTATAAAGCACCAAAAAACCCTCATTTCAACTCACCAAGCATTCAAACAATCAAAGAGTGAAAAACTGAGCAAGGGCATTCTAAGGCGAAGCTGCGAAGTGATCTTTCAGACATTCAGAGAATTTCAAGTTGAGAGGTATTTATCACAATGGCAACTTCATCTTTTGTTCCTGAGTTTATTGCCAAACCTATCATTATTGAAAACATCAAATGCCTTAGACCTGTGTTTAAGATTATCCCCGAGATTGCAAAGTAGGATGATTCTGTCGGAGCTTTTTTGAAAATTCCAAAGGGTGTAGCATTTGCTGAAGACCCTAGAATCTACATACATTGCAACATAGAAAACCTAGGGACTGAGGATTTGAAGAAAATGTTTAATGAGGTTATTGTCAATGAACAAGGTGTGATTTAACATAAGATTGTGGATGACTTAGGTTTTGTAGAAATACTAAACATTCCTGATTTTCCAAAGGAAGTTGTAAGACTTGTATTGAGAAGAGTCCATGGGGAGTTCATATGGTTAGAGTTAGTTTGCAAGATAACCAAGGAAGCAATTAAGGCAGTTGCTCATTTACCTTCAACCAGTAGTAGGCCTGATAAAACCAAGAAAATGCCTAACAAGAGTGTGACAAGCTTAATCAGAGCCACATCTGATAGCCGATCACTTAGAGTCAATGATGTTAAGGATATAAATGTGATATATGTTAGTATGATACTTGGATATAAAGCAACACATGCCAATAGATTGAATTCGGTTTCTAGCCTTTGTATTCACAGTGCATATGAGATGGTGAACAATAATGCTAAGATAGATGTTTGTGAATGGCTTAAAGATGAACTGATTGACAATTTGAAGAAGATTAAGGGAGATAAGAAAGGTACTTTCCATTTTGGGAACCTACTAGTATGCTTAATTCTATACTTTACCAAAGAGATACCCGACATAGGTCACAAGGATTTTGGTTATGACATCCCGGTAGGAAAATAGATACAAGAAGCTTTCACCGGTATGGGTACTGACTGTGATAAGAACATTGTAGATTACTTTAAATATTTTTGAACTAAGATGAGAGCAAGAGAGAGATTTCCACATAGCATAGCTGATAAGTATGAAAAACAAATCTATTTTGTCATTAAGAAAGATGAGACCTGGATGGAAGTAGTAAGCCCTAGAACTATTTGGGTTATTGAGATGGGTTATGAGGTAGACCTACTTGTTCTGGAAACATATACAAAAGCTCTACTTGATGCACCTAGGGAGCCATTTGAAGGGATATTTGGTAATGCAGAAACTATTGCAAGTATTGTATCTATGCAGAAAGAAAGGAAGAAAAGAGACAAGTTTATCAGAGATGCCTCTAAGAAGGCCAGTGAAATTTAAAAAAATGTCATGACTATCAGTGGTATATCAGCTAGTGAGCTTAAAGGACTACAACTGGAAGCACATGTTTCACCGGTTGTGACATCTTCTAATACTGACAATGGCAAGGTTGCTAAGTTTAAAAGAGTTGAAAGGAGGAAGAGAAAACCCTCACTAGTACCCTCTCCTTCTCCTAAGAAAACTAAAACACAGAGAAAGAAGCAACAGGTAGTTAGGGAACCGCATAAGAAACTTACACCAAAGAAGAAACAGACACTAGTTACCCCTACACTAGATGATCTACTAAATGAGATTACACAGGAAGTTAATCTGGTAAATGTAAATAAATGGTATAATTCTTTTAAGGATTCTGACAAACAAACTATTGAAGAAAGCATTATTCTACATTTGGATATCTACAAGAAAGTTTTGATAGAAGTAATTGATGATTTACCTAATGATTTATACATGAGATCAGAAGCTAAAAGGCTATCTATGATGGAACTGGATAAGAAGTTGAAAGTTGAAGCACTTTTGGATGTACATCCAGTAAACTCTAAGGAAGAGATAGATGAGCTCATATCTGAAGCTAACTGGTCATTATTTGTTAGTGGACACCGGCAAGTAAGCCTGATGGTTGGAAGGGTTAAGAAAATTGCAGATGAGACTATAGATAAATGGGACATTTCTTTTTTGAGAAGGAAAAGCAAGAGGAAAGAAATAGACCGAAAGTCAAAAAGACATTCAAGGTATATCAGAAAGATAAGGGAAAAGGTAAAGTAGGTGGTGTACCTTCTATAAAAGTAACACCTAACATCCCTCCACTGGCTTAGGACACCCCTCCATTAACTTCAACATCACTAGTACATACAGCTAATCCACTGGATATGGCTACTAAAGGTATAACTCATGATGATACTAACCTGGAGTCAGAAATACTTTTTACCATGAATGTGGATACACAGGATATAAACATTATTATGGAAAAAGAGACTCCAGAGGTTAAGGCAGATGATGTCAAAGACAACAAGATCTCTGAGATACCAGTACACATTGTTGACTCTTAGCAAACTGGGATACCGACACAAGTTGAGCAACCTGAAACTGAGAAACTTATAGAGGTTAAGACAACTAACACAGGGCAACCGAAATCAGAGAAACCGATAGTTGTATAGACTGAGAAAAAATCTGAGACAGAGGTTCATGTTGAGTATGGGAAACCAACAGTTGCAGAGGTGCTTAATCAAACCGAGAAACCATCAAAGGTAGAGGTACAGATACATACAGATCCACCAGAAGAAAATGTAAGTAAAGTGGAAGCATCTGATGGAAATAAAGAGGATATAGTGAAGGTAATTGGACAAACATCTATTGAGAAGAAACCCAAAGTAGAACCAAGCACATCTACGGGTGAATTTAGACCTACTAACATAACAAAGGTTCTATTTGATTCCATCAAGAGGATAATAGATTGCAATTCCTTAGCATTTAAGACAATTGATAACACATTACATATCCTGAAGATGATTACACCTAATTGTCAGATAGAGCACATTAATGATTCTTTAGGTAAATTGGACACATTGTCCAAATTCATTGCTGATAATCTTCTAACTCTAGAAAAGGTGAATGAGAATACCATTAAGGAGAGAGTTGACAAAGAGAAAAATACATTCTTTGAGAACACTATAAAGAAATGTACTGATCACTTGGACACACTTTTACCAGTACTTAACTCTACAATTTTGGAGTATAAGGAGTTATATAGAGAAGCATGTAAACCTCATTGTTTGATAGAGGACATTGATGAGGAAATTAAGAAGACACAAAAAGAAATTGATGACATAGCAGACAACATGATAGGTTCATCTAAACTTATCTCATTTTTTGAGCAGGAAATGGCAGTTTTTAAGGAGAAGTTGGAGAAACTTGAGAAAGAAAAGGAAAGAATAAGGTCCAAAGCCCGGGAACTAAAGAATAAACTTGGTCCAAGGTTGGATAGTCTTATTACTCAGAGAGCTGAACTGACTAAGGAAACAATTCCTGGAGAACAATCACCAGAGCAGCAAATTCACTATCTCACCGGTATGATCTAGCAGACTGAGGCAACTCTAACTAACAGCAACAAGTTTATGCAGAGTTTGAATCTTGTTTTGGCAGACATTTTTCATATTGTAACCAACCGGTTACAGACCTTGAGGTAGAATTTTTATACTCTTTTGATTATTTATGACATCCTTTGTCATTGATGTCAAAGGGGGAGTAGTGGAGAGAAAAATGCATGTACAAAGGAGATCACTTGCTTAGGGGGAGCACATCTTTCTGGATTTGAGTTTTGGGATAACAATTTTGGATTTTTCTCATGAGTATTGTCATCAATTCCAAAGGGGAAGATTGTTGGCATTCTACACTCATATGAGAATAGTTGATGTTTTCATTGATGGCAACCAACTGGCAACCAACTGGCAACCAACCGGCACTAGGTTTCTACATGCACTGGCACTAGCAGACGCTTACACCAGCATTTAGATTACATCGCAACAAATCATACCGACACTCAGGCTGACATGGGATGAACTTTTGTTTATTGTAATATAATTATCTTTTGTAAGCTGACTTGGTATATTGTAAAAGACTCATATATGTATGAGATCTTATAGATCATTTTGATATGATATGTATGGTAGAAGATAATTAGTTAGTGGCAGCGAAGGTCTTTGGTTAAGGAATCTATCTAAGCTTAAACCGGTACTGAACCTATCATTAGAGATGTTCTTTTAAGTAGTACATTGTATTGGATATAATTATCCATTTTGTAGTCAGTGAGACTCTTCATTGAGCAGTGAGCTCTAGGCTGTTGGCCTCCTTGCATGTGCAGGCCCCTATCATAAGTAGTATTTATTCATTGGCCAGTGAGTAAATATTGTGGGTCAAAAATCCCACCGAGGTTTTTCCCACACCGGGTTTCCTCATTAAATATCTTGTGTTATGGTGTGTTTCTATGTTGTCTCTGTTATTTGTGTTTACTACATTAATTCTTGTTTACCGGTACACTGTTTTGGGTTGCAAAATTATAAATAAGTTTAAATATTCATTTAACCGGTTAGACACTAATTTAGCCCCCCCTCAGAGTGTCTTTGGGACTGTCATTGAATCTAACATAGGAAACATGGCTTGAAGGGCCTCCTTCATGATCACTCCATACATTTCCTACTATTTTTGTCTTTTTTATTTAAGGGGATTATCCTTGAAGAGAGAAGTGAGAAGTGAGAAGAGATCACATTTGTAGCCTCCATCCTTAAAATATAAATTTCCTAGCCCATGTATTCCCTTGTCTAACCTACTAGGAACCATTCATAGATATTATATTACAAATAACATTATTTAGTACAAACTAACCATCACAAACAAATTAAGGAAACCATAAACTAAATATTATATTTTCTAAATTAAAATCTCAAAGTTAAATCCACCAAAAAAAGTCATAGAAAAACAGTATAACCATAAAAATTAATAGAACATATCAAATTCAAAAATAAGACTAAAATCAAACAAGTTCTTTAGCAAAAAAATGGATCGTCTCCCTTTCTAAATGACTAAGTACCCCCAAAAAATACAAACATAGTATATTTCATTTATACAATATAAAAAATCAATAATACCTAATTAAAAAATACACAACATCGTAAAATATTTTACACATCGGAATCACCATGTAGCTTTAAAAATTCCAACTAATAGAAATACAAAAATAAAAATATCAAGCCACATAAGATTATGTAAATGGTGGTGCCAGTACCACCTAGAGATCATATAATACAACATGATGTCATATATACACATATCCTACACAATCTAGGACATGCATTAAATAGAACATATCAAGTAACAAGAGTTAGAAGAATCACTTTTTTATAACATCGTCTATATAACTGCATGTTGTACATGAATTAGGGCATAAACTATAACACATGAAAAGAGCCTTCTAAAGTACCATATGTACACAATATCATGTAAAACATTATTCATCTTCATAGTATTAATTCACCATTATATCATTAGGTCAAAAGCATTATTATCTAACCATACACATATTGGCAACAACAATGAAGAAAACTGAGAGAGTGGGCGGGGGTGAATCAGTTTTCACCGGATCTACAAACTTAATCACAAACACAAATCTGATAAACTGCAGCAATAAGAAAATTAAAAGCACAACACACAACACCAAGATTTTGATGTGGAAAACCCGGTTAAGAGAAAAACCACGGTGGGAACCTACCCACAGTAAGATGATACTCTACAATAGTATGTGAAAATATTACAATGGGGAATGCAAATTAATTCAAGACCACTGCCTAGAGCTCACTGCTCAAATACAATGAACTAGAAGGATACAACCCTTAGGGAAGTCTCACTGACTTACAACAAGATTCAGACTACAATCCGGAAGAAACGAACTGAAAGAATAACATCTCCAAATGCCTGATTATAGTTCTAGTTAAGCACAAATGTCTTCTCTACAACACCAATATCTTCTCAATCACAATGTCGAAGGATGAATCACTTTTTTTCACATATACAACTCTCTAATAATGTAGACACAACCTCAATATCTCAATTACATGAATATATCACCTATTTATACAAATCATCAACCTTGACAACAAGGTCAGCTAAACCCTCAAATCACAATTTACAAAATTACATCACATGATATAAAGATCACCCATCGGACCAATATAATAATTTATATGACATAACATGGACCTAAATCAAATTCCCAAATTCTCAACTCTGCTGAAAATCACGACAAGATCAACCGCAACATGCTACACCACCAGAAATACCACATAACACGAAAATCATCACTGGTTCATGAAAACAACCAATAACTCACACAACGATCAATGCGGATCATCAAAATAAATAGGACACAATTAGGAAATATTAAAAATCACATCAAATTCATCAGTAACAACCACACCAATGCCACTTATCAAATCTTCATTGATCAACATCTAAGACTCAAGAACAATCAAACAACAACAACTGTCATAAAGAAAAGATAACTTGTGGAGAACCAAATCACAAACCATCTGAAATGAAGATACACAAGACCATCCCAAAGAATATCCCAAAAACTCAGCACAAGATCTGATCACACTGGAATATACTAGAGGAAATACTGAACTCTGCAAAGCATTGATCAGACAAACAAACTGTAAAAATAGAATCAAAAGATCTTCCCAATCTGCAATTACCAGATAAAATCATAGGAATATGTTGACATCAATGACAACAACAAATCCTAGAAACAACAATGTCCAACAATTTCCCCCTTTAGCATTAATGGCAACATGAATGTGAAAAACAATCAATGCAAAGAAAGAAGATATCTCCAACAAACTCCCCCTAAGATCAAGATAGATAAAGCATTTTTTTACATGATCTCTCTCCCCCTTTGACATCAATGACAAAGATCCTCAAAATAGAAAACCAAACTCTCTCTCATAAATAAATCATGATTCTCTCCTCCTAAAAATAGGAAACCAAATCAAGAGACTACTCCATTAGAGGAGCAACACCAACTCATCAATCTAGATAAAAGGAATAACACTATGAAGTCCACCAGATTTATGCAACTCAATGCATCTTAGTTCTCATCAGGAGGGGTAGATACTATTGGAAATATGATGGAATTGATTATGTGTTGCATTGATGTCAACACTAGTTGTTATGATTGTTTACCGGCTTCCGATAGAAGGATTGGACTGGGAAGATTATCAGTTGATTGTCACCAGTATGATCTTGATGATGGAATAATTATGTATGCATGGTTCATATGCTTCTGAAATATGTTTCAGTCAGTTGGTATTGACTTTATGATTGGATGCTATCTTATGTTCTAGTAAACCTTCTTTATAGGTCCAGTAAGGGTTTCACCAACAGAGCCTTATTGAAGATCCTTGATGTAATGCATAAGTGGTATTGTTGAATATTCTAGAAGGGATTTAGGAGGCTAATGGTGATTGTGTTCATGCTTCAACTATTTGGTGTCATTTCTTTGGCCTGTGTGGATCTAATTTAGGTCCGGTGCTATCTAGGTTATGGACTGGTTTTCATGTAACGTGTTGGTGGATCCTTTGATGCACTTCCGAGATGTTTTATTGATTGGATGATGCGCATTTAGCCTTAGGCCAACATGTTTTATGATTTTATTTCAGGATTATGTAATGGATCTATTGAATTATCATTCGGGTGGCCGACCTAATTGGTTAGGTTCTGGGTTGGTATAAATATATGTAAGATCTCATTGTATATCATGGGCAAGGAATATATGTAAGATCTCATTGTAGATCATGGGCAAGGAGCGAATAATGTAATAATCATTTGTGCAGAGTATTTGGTCAATCATAGGTGATCGATTTGGGTTTATGTAAGAGTTTTTAGACCTTCGGTATTGAGTTTAACTAGAACTATAATCTGGCATGTTTGATGTTATCATAGGCAGTTCTTCTTTCTAGATTGTTGTCTAAATATCTTGAGGTGGTTGGCCTCTTGTGTAGTCAATGAGACTCCATTGTGATAAGCAGTGCACTCTAGGAAGTGTGCCCTCCTGTATGTGTAGGCCCCTATTGTAATCATATACTTTCTGTAAAAGTATCGTCTAACTGTGGGTAGGGTTTCCTACCATGATTTTTCCCTTTACCGGTTTTTCCACGTATAAATCATGGTGTTATGTGTTATGGTTGCATGGTATTGTTTCTCTAGTTTTCAATTATGCTTTAATGCTTAATTAGTTATTCTGGTATAAGGTTTTAAGTTCTTTAATTCACATTATCTATTAACAATTGACTTACCCCCCCTCTTAGTTTTTCACCGGTTATCCTTACAATTGGTATCAGAGCTTGGTCCTCTTTTTGCAAAAGCTTAACTGCTTGAGGAAGATCCTATGGTAACTAATATTTCAACTACTATTTTCTAGAAGGACAACCCTAGGCTTGATGGAACAAACTATGGAGTATGGAAGACTCAGATGGAGACACATTTAATATGCATTGGAAAGGAAATTTGGGAAATAACTCAAAAAGATTACACTCCTCATGATCCGACATTTGGCAATCCTACACCGGTAGACTTGGAAAAGAACATTGAGAATGACTATAGAGCTAGAGAAGCCCTCTTAAGTGCCTTATCAGTTCATAAAATCATGGGACTATCAAATAAATCATCAGGGAAAGCTATATGGGACAAGTTGGACACTTTGAATGAAGTTGATCCCATTGTTAAAATTGCAAAACTTGAATGTTACCAGGTAAGATATAAAAGCTTGAATATGGAGGAAGATGAAAGAATTTCTACATTCATGGAAAGGGTAAATAAAATTGTATTAGGAATTTAGTGTTTTTTGGTGGATCTCTAAGTGAGGAAGAGATTGTTTCAAAAGTATTAAGGGTTTTTCCACCAGCATATAAGATGAAGGTAAGTGCAATTAATGAGCTAATAACGATGCCTAATTCTTCTATCAATAGAGATACTCTTGTTGGGAAGATATCTTCTTTTGAGCTTGAATAATTTGGTCATACAAAAGATACAAAGATTGATATTGCATTTAAGGCATATACATCATCAACCGACAAGGAAGATTGGAAAGTTTTGTATGCAAAGGAATTGGAAGAGATTAGAAAATAAGATGAAGAGCTTGAGCAACTTGAAGCCCTATTTGCTAGAAGGATACCTAAAGGTCCGATACGAAGTAAGTATAAAGGAAAATCTTCTTTCAAATGTTTTGCATGTAATAAGATAGGTCATTTTGCATCTAGATATCTTGAAAGTAATTCAAAATTGGAAGAAAGAGAAAAAAGATCTTTTAAGCCTAACCTTGAATATCAGATCAAGCATAAGTATAGGAGAAACAAAAACAAATCATGCTACTATGTTGATGAGGAAGGAGTAGCTGATGACTCAGAGGAAGAACCGGCAGGAGATTCAACTATTGGATCCAACAATGGAAAAGACTAGGTATTTTATGTTATGAAGGAAGATGATCCAAAACCAGTTATCAAAAATGAGGAAAAGGCCCTTGCCACAAAAGTTGAAGACAAAGGTGAATGGGTAATAGATAGTGGATGTTCTCATCATATGATAGGAGATAAAAGAAAGTGTATAACCCTGCAAGAATTTGATGGTGGTCAAGTCAGATTCGGTAATAACAAAGCATGCATGATCAAAGGAAGAGGAACCATTTCATTGGATGGTAAGCATAACATTGATAATGTCTATTATGTTGAAGGTCTGAAGCATAATCTTTTGAGTGTAGGATAGTTGGTAGACAGAGGATTTGAATTACAATTCAAGGATGGAAAGTGCAAATTCATTAGCAAATCAAGATTGGAGATTGCAACCGGTACACAGACAAGAGGTAACATCTTTCATTTGAACTCCGATGAAAAGGCATGTTTGATTGCACATATTGATAAAAGTTGGCTATGAAATAAGAGGTTGTATCATGTAATTTTTAATTACATTGTAAAGATAAGTTCAACTAAGGTAGTTAGAGATTTACCTAAGATTGTGAAGCCTCATAATCCGATATGTAAGGAATGTCAAATGGGTAAGCAAATCAAAACTTCTTTTAAGAGCATACCTGATAAATCTAATGATATTCTTGATTTAATTCATACTAACCTATGTGATCCTGCTAATACAAGAAGCTTTGAAGGAGATATATATTTCATGTTAATCATTGATGACTATTCTAGAATGATGTGGGTTGCTTTTCTAAGAGAGAAATATGAAGCCTTTGAGAAATTCAAGATCTTTAAAGCTATGGTTGAGACAGAGACAGGAATGAAAATCAAGTTTTTGAGATCAGATCAAGGTGGTGAATTCACATCCGGTGAATTCAACAGCTATTGTGAGAAAAATGGCATTAGGAGACAGTTATCTGCACCCTAGACACCTCAGTAGAATGGCATTGTGGAAAGAAAGAATAGAATCATTTTGGTTGTAGCCAGAACCATGATGATGGAAGCTAATTTGCCTCCTATCTATTGGAGAGAAGAAGTAAGCAGAATGGTTTATACATTCAACATAGTTATTATCAAAGGAGATACCCATAAGACACCTTATTAATTATGGTTTGGCCATCCCCCTACTCTTAAGTATTTCAAAATCTTTGGAAGTAAGTGTTATATCAAAAGAGATGATTCCATTGGAAATTTTGACCCTAGATGTGATGAAGGAATATTTCTTGGTTACTCAACCAAAAGAAAAACATGTTTATGTTATAACAAAAGATTGTAGAGAATTGTGGAGAGCGCTAATGTGAAAGTGGATGAGTAGTACAAAGACCAAGCTAAATCTTATGACAGTGAACTAGCAGTGGAAATGATCATAACTGATTCGGCAATGCCAATACTAGAACATAATACTGAACCAGTTACCCCGGCATCATCAGAAAACTTAACTGTAACTGAAGAGAAGCACAGAGAACCTAAAAATCAGAAAACACCAAGGTATGTAAGGCTAAATCATTTTGAAAATCAGATCATTAGAGACAAAAACAAGGGAGTTATGACAAGGAGAAGATTGGCAAATCAAGAGGTATGTTTCATTTCTCAGATTGAACTGGCACTAGTAATTGAAGCTTGTAAAGATGAATGTTGGATGAAAGCTATGGAAGATGAATTAAATCAGATAGAAAAGAACAATACTTGAACTTTGGTTCCCTGGCCTAAAAATAAGAATGTTATTGGAACTAAATGGGTTTTTAGAACCAAATTGAATGAGGATGGACAAGTTGAAAGAAAAAGCCTAGATTGGTCTGCAAAGGATATTCTCAGAAGGAAAGAATTGATTATGGTGAAACTTTTGCACCGGTAGCTAGAATTGAAGCTGTTAGACTATTTCTTGCTTATACAACCTATAAGAACTACAAGGTTTATCAAATGGATATTAAGTGTACATTTCTAAATGGATAACTTGAAGAGGAAGTCTTTATTGAGAAACCTAATGGATTTTTACTGATAGATGATAAAAATATGGTTTGCAAATTACAGAAAGCTCTATATGGATTAAAACAGGCTCCTAGAGCTTGGTATGCAAGGTTGGATAGGTATCTTCTGAAGCTTGATTTTATAAAAGGTAATGTTGATAGTAACCTATATTATAAGATCAATAATGATGATATTCTGATTATTGAATTATTTGTTGATGATATCATTTTTGGAGGTGAATATAGATTGTACATGGAATTTTCTGATAATATGTAGAGTGAATTTGAAATGTCTATGATTGGAGAAATAAGATTTTTTCTAGGTTTGCAGATTACTCAGATTGACAAAGGAATCTTTATCTCTCAAACTAAGTGTCTAAGGGAATTATTGAAGAAATTTGGTAAGGAAAATTCCAAACCAGTTAGTACTCCTATGGTTACAAGTGAAAAATTGTCAATTAAAAATGTATCCCCTCTAGTAAATTCTACAAGATATAAATCCATGATTAGTGGTTTGTTATATTTAATTCAGACGAGACCAGATATAATGAATGGATTCAGTATTGTATCAAGATTTCAAATTAATCCAAGAGAAAATCATAAAAGTGCAATACAAAGGATATTCTGGTATTTGCAAGGAACAACTAAATATGGTTTATGGTACCCTAAAGATGATGAATTTACTTTATGTGCATATACAGATGCAGATTGGGCAGGTGATGTTGATGACTAGAAGAGCACTTCTGGTGGAGTATTATTTCTTAGGAATAAGTTGGTTTCATGGATTAGCAAGAAGAAGTCATGCATTCCTTTATCTACTGTTGAAGATGAATATGTTGCAACCACAACTAATTCCATTCAAGTTCTATGAATGAAGCAGATGTTGAAGAATATACAAGTGAGTTGTAATGATCCGGTTGTTATTCATTATGATAACTCTGTAGCTATTGACATATCCAAGAATCCAGTATTTCACTCAAAAAATAAGCACATATCAATCAAGTATAACTTTTTGAAGGAAAGAGGTGGAAGCAAAAGAAGTCAGATTGGTTTATGTGAACACTAAAGAACAGATAGAAGACATCTTCACTAAACCTTTGTGCCAGGAATCATTTGATTATTTGAGAGATAGATTGAGGGTTTCTAGCCCTCCGGTAGAGACTTAAATGATGCAGATGTGCATTAGTCTGGTATGCATTATCAGAGCTATCTTTTGCTTCAGATTGATAAAATATTGCTACTACTAAGGGGGAGTAGTTAGCCATGAGATTTAGATTTTTTATATTATGTTTGATATTTATATCATATCTTTGGCATTATTGTCAAAGGGGGAGGAATATATGTGAAAAACCATTTCTATTTATTTTTCATATTGATTGCACTCCTTGATAGTTCTGATACTTAATGTTAAGTACAGATGCCAAGCTAATAGGATGAGAGGGGGGGGGGGTAAATCATACAACCTTAATCTTCCATAAAAACAATAGATTCAACCTCGGTAACATATACTTCAATAATATAGCCAAAACTGCTAAACATGCAAACTCAAAAGCATATAAACATCATAAAACTCATAACACTAGATTTAACGTGGAAACCCAAATAGGGAAAAACCACTGTGGGATTTCGGACCCACTAAGAAATATACTCTTCTAGAGTATGCTCGGTTAAAAGCAAATCTCGTTAAAGATTACAAACGCATTGCTAGATGTGACCCAATTAAGGGATTTCCCTCAGATATGTTAGGATCTTCACCTTGTTAAAAGTGACCTTGTTAAAGGATTTTAAACACTCAATCAACATGTCACCTTGATAGAGGGTTTTACAAATAAGACTGTTAAGTCCACTCGGTTAAGAGGTTTTCTGTCACTTCACAAAATAACAGTAATAAAAATCTACCTGCAACTTCACATCTAAAATGCTAAAGCAGATTCTTATTTGCTCAATACAATATAGACATAGAACTTTATCTTGTCCATCTACTGGGCTCTATACTCTGTTATTCAAATAGGTCTTCAAGCTTCAGTGCTCGGTAATCACTATGTAGCATCCCTGTGCATACACTTGCCCACATGCATTGTTTATCAACAGTTCCTTATTTATAAACAATTTGCCAACCGCTTAATCTCCTTGATCATATATCCCATGATCAATCATAGCCATCAGATCTTCATGCTTGACTAGGTTCAATGTATCCTTCGATCTGAAAACGTTTTACCCCACCTTGGAACTTGCATACATTTCTTGGAACTTGTGCTAGGGTATTGCGGTTCAATCTGAGCTGTAGATCTTGCTGCCGATTTTCCTTTGCCATAGATTATTTAACAAACTTCATGCATTGCATACCAATCATTTAATCAGTTCTCATCAGCTTCCTTCATTAAATAATGCTTTTATTCATTTAATGCATTCTATTACTAATTGGTTGCAACTCGGTAAATACTAAGCTTCACTCAGTAGACATTTCACCTTCATTAACCTATAGCGATAACCTTAGGGTTTACCGACTAGGTTCCTTAGGGTTTACCAACTAGGTTCTTTTCTCGGTAACATAGTATAGTATTAACCTTACAATCAACAACATATGTAGGATATCAAAACAATCTAAACATCATGATCTCATCATTGTCTAACTTGGTAATAGTTGCCCATTGAATAACTTATTCCTCCCCTTATTCATCATATTCTTTGTGTCTTTTACTGACATCTTTATACTCATCAAATCATACTTCTTAAGATATGGCAACATCATACTGAATTAGAAAATCAATTTCTTGACATCAATGACAAAATAATAATATTAAGACAATAAACATCCTTAATCAGTTATATCCATAATCATCAACAACCTTCTCAATATCCTAATTGAAATGCCAAAAATCTCTCCTTGTCTGTTATAATGCCAACATTCCTTAGGGGGAGTTTGGCGATATTTGGTCTTTTGATTCAGATTTTGTTCAGAGCTTCGTTGCTATATCACTTTATGGGAGATTATTGGTTGTCTTCCATTGGAGGAGACTTGTTTGGCATTTCTTGGCACTTGGATGTTTTTCACATCTAGTGTTTCCATCAATGCCAAAGGGGGAGATTATTGGCAATATTATAGAATTGATTATGTGTTGCATTGATATTTTGTCATTGATGTCAACACTAGCTATTATGATTGTTTACCAACTTCCAGTAGAAGGATTGGAATTGGAAGATTATAAGTTGATTGTCACCAGTATGATCTGGATGATGGAATAAGTTTGTATGGATGGTTCATATGTTTCTAAAGTATGTTTTAGTCAGTTGGTATTGACTTGATGATCAGATGCTATCTTATGTTCTAGTAAGTCTGCTTTATAGGTCTGATAAGGGTTTCACCGACAGAGCGTTATTGAAGATCCTTGATATAATGCATAAGTGGTGTTGGTACAGCTTCTAGAAGGGATTCAAGATGCTGATGGTGATTGTGTTTGTGCCTCGACTAATTGGTGTCATTTCTTTGGCATGTGTGGATCTGATTTAGGTTTGGTGCTATCTAGGTTATGGATTGGTTTTCATATAACGTGTTGGTGGATCTTCCGATGCGCTTCCAGGATGTTTTATTGATTGGATGATGTTTGTTTGGCCTTAGGCCAAAATGTTTAATGATTTTATTTTAGGATTATGTAATGGATCTATTAAATTATCATTTGGATGGCCGACCTAATTGGTTAGTTTTCGGGTTGGTATAAATATATGTAAGATCTCATTGTAGATCATGGGCAAGGAGTCAATAATGTAATAATCATTTGTGTAGAGGATTTGGTCGATCATAGGTGATCAAGTTGGGTTTATGTAAGAGGTTTTAGACCTCTGATATTGAGATTAATCGGAACTGTAATCTGGCATGTTTGATGCTATAACAGGCAGTTCTTCTTTCTGGATTGTTGTCCAAATATCTTGAGGTGGTTGGCCTCTTGTGTAGTCAGTGAGACTACATTGTGATGAGCAGTGTGTTCTAGACAGTGTGCCTTCCTGCATGTGCAGGCCTCTATTGTAATCATATACTTTCTGCAGAAGTATCATCTAACTATGGGTAGGGTTTCCCATCATGGTTTTTGCCTTTATCTGGTTTTCCACATACAAATCATGGTGTTATGATTCTCTGGTTTTTAGTTATTCTTTAATGCTTAATCAGTTATTCTGGTATAAGTTTTTAAGTGCTTTAATTCATATAATCTGTTAACAATTGATTCACCCACCCCCCCCGTTCCAGTTGTTCACTAGTTATCCTAACAGATACCCCTAACTTGTCTCTCAAATAGACAAATGTATCTGTAGGCAAAGGCTTAGTAAAAATATTAGCAATGTTTTCCTTTGTAGATACATACTCCAACTTCAGTTTCTCTTCACTAACTAGTTCTCCCAAGTAATGATATTTTATTGACACACATTTAGTCTTTGAATGTTGCACTGTATTCTTTGACATGTTAATAGCACTAAAATTATCATAGTATATAACAGTAGGTTCATCATAGATAACTCTAATATCCTTCAACATTTTCTTCATCCAAACTACTTGAGTGCAATTACTAGCAGCAGCAATGTACTCAGCTTCAACAGTAGATAAGGATATTGAATCTTGTTTCTTACTAGCCCATGAAACCAGTTTCTTACCCAAAAACAATGATCCACTAGTAGTGCTCTTGTGGTCATTAACATCACCATCCCAAACAGCATTAGTGTAGGCACATAACATGAAATCATCATTATTTGGATACCACAAACCATAATCCATAGTTCCCTTCAAGTATTTTAATATCCTCTTCACAGTAGTGACATGACTCTCTTTTGGATCAGCTTGATATCTAGCAGCCATGCACACAACATGCATAATGTCTGATCTAGTCTGAGTAACATATAGCATTCAACCAACCATATATTTGTACAAGCTCTGATTAGCTTTCAAAGATTCATCATTCTTATACAATTTACAACGAGTCACCATAGGAGTTTCAATCGGTTTAGAGTCATCCAACCCAAACTTATTTAGCAATTCCTTCACATATTTAGTTCGAGATATAAATATACCTTTTTTAGTCTGTGAAATCTATAAACCTAAGAAAAATTTCATCTCACCTATCATAGACATCTAAAATTCCTTCTGCATGTTACCAACAAACTTCATGCTCAAGTCATCATCTCCTCCAAAGATAATATCATCAACAAAGACTTCAACAATCAAGATGTTATCATTCTCAATCTTAAAGTATAGATTACTATCAACAACACCTTTATTAAATCCCAATTTCAACAAATACTTATCTAATATAGCATACCAGGCTCTAGGGGCTTGTTTCAATCCATAAAGAGCTTTCTTTAGTTTACATACCATGTCTCCATTGTCTACTAGTGAGAATCCATCAGGTTGCTCAATGTAAACTTCTTCCTCAAGATCACCATTCAAAAAGGTGAATTTGAAATCCATCTGATATACCTTGAAATATTTATAAGTAGCATATTCAAGCAATAGTCTAATAGCTTCAAGTCTGGCCACCAGAGAAAAAGTCTCCTCATAATCAATTCCTTCTTTTTGTGAATATCCTTTGCAAACCAGTCTAGCTTTGTTCCTTACAACTTCACCCGCTTCATTCAGTTTGTTCCTAAAAATACCCATTTAGTACCAATTACATTTTCATCCTTAGGTGTAGGTACAAGCTACCATGTATTATTATTTTCAATCTAATCTAATTCTTCTTCCATATCTCTCATCCAATTTTCATCCTTGCAAGCTTCAACAACATCTTTAGGTTCAACTTTGGAAATCAAACATACTTCTTCAGTAGCTAACCTTCTTCTAGTCAACATACCTTTATTTTTATCTCTAATAACATGATTTTCTGAATGATTCAAGCTTACATCCTTCAAATTCTTTTGATTGTTCTAATTTTTCAGGTTTTGGCACTTCTCCATCAGCAGCAGCAACATTCGGATTAATAGTCTCTATCAGATCAACCTGTTTCAGTTCTTCAATCTGAATAGGCGTTATAACAATATGTTGTCCATCATCATATCCTCATTCTCTGATCTATTTTCCAAGGTTCTTATCCACCTTCACATTTGTAGTTTCTACAATCTTTCTCAGTCTTTTATTGTTGCACCAGCAGGCTTTTCTCTTTGTTGAATATTCCTAGAAAATTCCTTCATCACTTCTAGCATCAAACTTTCCTATGTCCTCATCTCTCTTTATATAACATTTTCTACCAAATACTCTGAAATATCTCCAAGTAGGAAGATGACCAAATCATATCTCATAAGTGGTCTTACTGGTATCCCCTTTATATGAACTATGTTGAATGTATAAACAACAGTGCTAATAGCTTCTCTCCAATAGATCTTCGGAACATTCCCTTCAATCAGCATAGTCCTTATAGCATCTAAGATAATTATGTTTTTCCTTTCAAAAAATCCATTCTGTTGAGGGGTTCTAGGAGCAGATAATTGTCTTCTTGACACAGTCAAGGTAGGGAGATCCGATGAAGGACATCCCTGCCTTGCAGCCTATAACACAAAACACCATGCAAGATACCGACAATCAGCAACACAACACAAGATCTAACTGGTAAATAGATAAAGAGAAACCCTAACTGGTAGAAGTAACACACAATGGAACTGGTAACCAGATAATCAATCATTATACCCATTTAATGAATCACATATGCCTTCAGTGGCTACACATGCTGGACTACAACACAAGATTACAAAACAATCCATACAACACACATCTAATATCCATGGATCTTCTACTCGACAAATAAGCCTCCGTTAATAGTCTACATTGATCTGGACCTCAGTCCATTTAGACTTCAATCCCCCCTAGGCTAGAATCTCTCTAGAAACTACATCTTTGCTTGATTGTTTCTTCCTACGACCTCTGTGGAATACAAAATGAATCTCTAAACTTTCCCTTTATACCATCCGCAAGTGATAACAACTCGATCAAGTCAACCAAAGACCAACCAGTTCATGATGAAACATGTAAATAATAACATGTCGGCTCGAATCACCAAGAACATCTGGGTAAGTTCACCAAGATGGTGAACAAAAAGGGGGTATAAGTGGCCACTTTTTTTCTGAAAACAGGTAAACGTGAACTTCAAAGAGATATGCAAAGGTTACGCACTCAAAACTAGGAGTTGAGAAAATAATAAGGATTGTATTACTCTAAATCTAGTTTCTAAACTACTAAAGTTTATTAAAATTGGATAAGATTAAGAGGGTCAAACCTCTCTCACACGAAAAATTGTTCCTGATTTTTTTCGAAAAATATAACATAGCTGTTTTCGTGCACTGCACAAAATATATAATTAGATTTAGTATTTTGCAAAACCCTTTGGTAGGATGATAGGTAAGATTACGATCTAGAAGTTGTGTATTTTTTTTGTAATTTTTCGTTGAGTATTTTTTTTTTATGATTATTTGAAGTGGCCGCATCCTAAAAATTTGGTACCTATTCGTGCACTAGGCATAACTTGCATCAAAATAATAGAAAAGGAAAAAAAAAAAAAAATTATGATTGTATAGAATCTAGTGTAGAACAATAATATGTAATTTATTTTAAATTTGGTCAAGTATATCAAAAGTTATTGAAAAAATTGTAGACGTATGTCTGTGAGGACTGTCAAGGCACTAGTAAACAAAATTAAAGTTTACTATGCTAATGTTGTCTAAAAATAGAAAAATTTATATGGTCCGAAAGATGAGAAAACATGTGAGATTATGGTGGTAATTTTAGAGATACCCACTTGATCATTTGTAAACCTAATGATGATGAAGTCGAGAAATCATGTTGGAAGATGAAAAAACGTGTAAAGGGACAAAAACTAGAGGGAAAATGGGCTTGCAAGCCTTAGGGTCATTTTCCAACCCTCTTACCAAGCCAAAACCCACATGGGTTCTGATGTGCAAGATAACCCACTCGGGTTTTGAAAAACAAAAAGTACCGTTCATAGTTCTACATAACCCGTATGGGTTATGTAGAACTAAAACCATCATTTTGAGTCTCACAAAACTTGTATAGGTTATGAAAAACCATACATCATTTTGAGTTTCACAAAACCCGTACGGGTTATGAAAAACCATTATTTTGATTTTCACAAAACTAGTACGAGTTATGAAAAATATCATTTTGAGTTTCATAAAACCCATATGGGTTATGAAGACATCAAAATGTATGCTTGTAAACTTAGCATATACTACACATATGTATAGACATACATATATAATATGTGTTTATGTATGTACATATGTATATCTATAGTTATATATACATATATTTATATAGATATATGTATATATATTTGTATACATGCATGTCTCTCTTCTTTTCCTCTCTCTCATCTTCCTTCCCCCATCACGTTCTCTATCTATTTTGTGCCCTAATTATCCTTCTTGAGTTCTCTTTCATCTCTCTCCCCCTCACACTTCTCTCTCTAATGAGTCTCTCACCCTCTTCTCCTTCTCTTTCTCTCTCTACCTCATGTCTCTCACCCTCTCTCTCTCTCTCTCTCTCTCTCTCTCTCTCTCTCTCTCTCTCTCTCTCTCTCTCTCTAACTCCCTCCCCCCCTCTCTCTCTCTCTGTCTGTCTATCTCTCTATATATATCCCTCTCCCTCTCTTTATCCTACTCTCACCCTCTCTCCCTTCTCTTTCTTTCCCTATCTCTCTCCCTCTCTTCCTATCCCCTCTCTCTCTCTCTCTCTCTCTCTCTCTCTCTCTCTCTCTCTCTCTTAAACCTATTCTCACCCTCTCTTCCTTCTCTTTCTTTCCATATCTCTCTCCCTCTCTTCCTATCCCCTTCTCTCTCTATCTCCCTCTCCCCCCTCTCTCTCTCTCCCCCTCCCTCTCTTAATCCTATTCTCTCTCTCTCTCTCTCTCTCTCTCTCTCTCTCTCTCTCTCTCTCTCTCTCTCTCTCTCTCTTAATCCTATTCTCACCCTCTCTCTCTTCTCTTTCTTTCCCTATCTCTCTCCCTCTCTTCCTATCCCCTTCTCTCTCTCTCTAACTTTCTCTCCCTCTCCCCCCCCCCCCTCTCTCTCTCTCTCTCTCTCTCTCTCCACTTCTTCTTTGGTTCCTAGTTCTACATAACCCGTACAGGTTATGTAGAACTAAGGCAAGAACTTCTAGTTTTGCATAACCAATACGGGTTTTGAGGAACTTGTTTTTAATTATTAAATATAATGTTACTCAAAACCCGTACGAGTTTAGAGGAACTTTTTGTTTTTTTAATTATTTTTGGCTAGGATTGGTGTTCCCAAGCCTAGCACATTTTTGAATTTCATAGAACATGCACGCGTTATGAGAAAAAATTTAATTTTGCATGTGGCCACTTTTCTGTTCACCATCTTGGTGCACTTACCCATCTTCAAATGCATAAAACTTTGCACGGTCCTCCGGAAACATTGGACAATGCCTAAAATAACATTGCTTAACAATCTGCAAGTTACAAAAATCACCTCCAACCCAAAGTTATTCGCTACACACTGCAAGACCAACTAGTAAGAACATACCAATACTGGGATTTATGTCTCACCAGGATCAAATCCAAGTGTCAGTTTGAACTCCTCTAGTGCTCCTAAATCAAACTCTCAAGGTTAATATAAAAGTGAGTCCCATCACTTGATTTGGCTCAGTGATTTGTCAATAGGTACTTGCAACTGACTGAGGGGTTCGGTGGTCTGACTACAGGTTTTGATTGCCTCTCCTCAATGAATCTACTAGTCCACCCTACAGCCTACCTCAGTTTGGCAATCTATTCAAGTCTCCACCCACTAACTACCTCAAGCTCAATCTCTAGGTTCGGCGATCTACTTGCAAGCCTTGCACTACCCTGCTTTCGACAATCTGAACAAGTCTACAATCTGCCTCAACTTCCTTTCCAACCAACCGGTACATAACTAGGCCTTCTTCGATCAATAGGTTCACAAACCAGGTCTGATACCACTTGACACAGTCAAGGTAAGGAGATCCAATGAAGGACATCCCTACCTTGCATCCTATAGCACAAAACACCATGCAAAATACCAACAACCGATAACACAACATAAGATCTAACCAGTAAACAGATAAAGAGCAATCCTAACTGGTAGAAGTAACACACAATGGAACTGCTAACTAGATAAATCAATCATTATACCCATTTAATGAATTACATTTGCCTTCAATGGCTACACATGTTGGATGGCAGCCCAAGATTACAAAACAATCCATACAACACACATCTAAGATCTACAGATCTTCTACTTGAGAAATAAGCCTCTGGTAACAGTCTGCACTATTCTGCACTGATCCTGACCTCAGTCCATCCAAACTTCAATCCCCCCCAGATTAGAATCTCTCTGAAAACTACATCTTCTCTTGATCTTTCTTCCTTCGATCTTTGTCCTACAAAATGAAACTCTAAACTTTCCCTTTATACCATTCGCAAGAGATAACAACTCGATCAAGTTGGCCAAAGACCAGCCGATTCATGATGAAACATGTAAGCAATAACATGTTGGCCCAAATCACCAAGAACATCTTCAAATGCATAAAAATTTGCACGGTCCTCCAGAAACATCACACAAGGCCCAAAACAACATCGCTCAATAATCTGCAAGTTATGAAAACCATCTACAACCCAAAGTTCTCCTTCGTCACACACTGCAAGACCAATCGGTAAGAACATACCAATACCAGGCCAATACCAAGATCAAATCCAAGTGTCGGTTTGAAATACTCCGGTGCTCCTACATCACTTCTAATCCATGCTTCTCATAGAATGAATTAAACTCACCAGAATAGAATTCTCCACCTCTATCAGATCTAAGACATTTCACCTTCAATCCTGACTCAGTCTCAACTTTTTCTTTGAATATCTTGAATTTGTCCAATGCTTCTGATTTTTCCTTCAAAAGGACAACCCACATCATCCTGGAATAATCATCAATAAGAAATATAAAATATCTCTCCCTGTACACTTCTAACATTTGTAGGTCCACATACGTCAGTATGCACCAGCAATCCATCGGATGTATAGTGCTTGCTCTTGAAAAAAATTCTTGTTTGCTTACCCGATTGACATTACTTACATACCGGATTAGCAGGCTTAACAATCTTAGGCAGATCTCTAACAACTTAAATAGAACTGATCTTAATCATAGAATCAAAGTTAACATGACACATTCTCCTATGCCACAGGGTATGTGCACTAGGTTGTGGTACCAAAAGGGGGTCTTAAGATGCCACTTTTTTCTGAAATCAACAAAGTTTGAACTTCAATGACAAATTGAATATAGTTACACTCCAAATTTGAAGATGCAATGAGAACAAGAGTCGGAGTGCTTCGCTTCTACTTTCTAAACTACTAATTTGTTTTGAAATTGGTGGAGATTAAGGGCTTCAAAAAGGGAGGCCACAGGTAGTGGTCCTGTTTTTATGCAAAAAATATAACATAGCGTCTGTTGTGGCCCCCCTAAAATGCTAACTTTTTTTTTGAATTTTTAAAATAGCTTCAGTGAGAAATTAGATAACACTTTGTAGTTTACGCTAGATTTTTCAACTAATTTTTTAATGAGTATATGATTTTTTACTAATTTTCAAAGTGGACACATCCTAAAAAACAAAAATTTGAGCGTGCTCCCCCCTAAAACCATTGATAATTAATCAAAAATCAAAACTTTTTTTTAAATTGTGTAGAATGGAGTCTAGTTTCTAAAAATATAATTTTCTTCAAAATCTGATGAACGTGTAAAAAACTATACCCAAAATAGTGCATGTTGGTTTCCAACCAAAAATGGACACACTAACAAAAGAAATTATAGATGAAAGCCTTAATGAAATCAAAATGAGAAAAAAATTACATGCTTGGATAGCTAAGAGAGAGATTGAGGTTGCTATGGTGTTTTTTTTAGTTTCATTGAAACACGTGCAAACCTGATGGAGAGCATGGCCAAAAATATGTGAAATTTTTTAATCTTCTGATAAAAACACATCTCAGGCCTGAAATGGTCATCCAACCCTTTGGGTTGGATGCCCAAGTACAATCCAACCCAAAGGGTTGGTGGTTTTCAATCCAAACCATTTGGCGAGCTCCAAATATGGTGCTTGCCAAATGCCAAATTTTAAATTTTCACATTTGGCGTGCGCCAAATTGTGAAAAGTCATTTTTTTGCATTTGGCGAGTGCCAGATTTAGTGCGCGCCAAATGTTTTGCAGTGTACAATGTGAAGGTTTTGTGAGTGTGTAGATTTTCTAATCTACGCACAAGTTATATCCACCCTCGAAGGAGAATATATACATAAAATATAACATTTAAGTATAAGTCACATTTCAATATATCTTTTTTATTTCTTATACTTTAAGTTATATTTCATGTATATATTGGCAAGATGTTTGAGAGTGATTTCAGCTCTATAGGACTTATAATGTAGATTCTATTTTTAAGATGATCATATAAAATTTTAGAATTCGTCAAATTTTAGTAATCAACATGCTTTTATTATCATTCTTCAGCTATGTATCTCACTTTCTTTATTGTCCCCAGACTCTAAACCTATCTCTATCCCTCTCTTGTCTCTCTCACTTCTCTCTCCCCTCTCTAGGTAAACCCAAATTCTCTACCTTTCATTCCTTCCTTAACCCCATATCTATCCTTGACTCCATCCCTCTCTCTTTGTCTCTCTCATTCTCTTATTATTTCACTCCCCTCCCTCTCCATTATCTTGGTCACTACCTATCCCTTCTATCTTCTCTCTCCCCATATCTAGGTCTCTTCCTCCCTCCCTATTCACCTCACTAACTCTCCCTCCCTATATTATTACCCACCTCTCTCTCCCCCTCTAGGTATCTCACCTAATTAATTTTCCACCCTCTAGTTCTCTCCACCCATCTCCATATTTATCTCCCTCTCCATTATCCCTATCCATTTATGAACTCTCTCCCTCTATTATCTCTCTCCAAACCAATCTATCTCCTCATTCCTTAGGTCTCTCAATCCCTCCATGTCTACCTCTCCATCCATCCCCTCTTATTCATCTCTTTTCTCTTCTATCTATTCCCTCTCTCCATTGTCTAGGTTGTCACCTCTCCCTCCTACTCTCTCTACCTCCCTCTCTCAAATTTATAGGTTTCTCCCTCATTTCCTCTCCACCTCTATACTTATCCATTAATGTCTCATTAGGCACCTATCTTTATGCCCCTCTATCTATCTCTCCTCTATCTCTCCCATCTAGGTATTTAGCCTTTCTATCATGCTCTACACATGACATCTCTTTATTTATTCCCTCTTTAGTTCTCTCCCTTCCTCTCCACCTCTCTCTCTCCATCACCTCTTACCCATCTCCCTTTATGAACTCTCTCATTCTCTCATATCTCTCGTCACCTCTTTATCTACCAAAAAATATAGACCTATTACTCCCCCTTTCTTCTCTTTATTTCTTCTATCTCCCCTCTCTAGGTCTCTCCTATACTCTCTCCCTCTCTCCCTCACCTTCCCTCCTTATGTCCATATATATCCTTCCCTCCCTCCATCTCTCTTCTCTTCTCATTGTCTCTCTCCACTCTCTTTTTGTTCTCTTAATGAATACCTCTCCCACCTAACCTCTCTTTCCATACCTATTTTTCTCCTTCCTTCCATCTTTACATATCTACATCTCCCTCTTTGTCTCTTAATCCCCATGTATCTCCTTCACCTCTATCTTTCCACTCTAGGTCTCTCACCTCTCTCTTCCTAGGCTCTAGATCTCTCACCTCTATATATCTCTCCTCCCTAATTCTTTCCTTTGCACCTCCTTGCCTCTCTTTCTCTCTTTGTGAACTTATCTCTCTTACTTTATTCTCTCTCTCCCTCACCTATACTCTTCCCTCTCTAGGTCTCTTAGCCACTCCCTACCCACCTCTCCCTTTCTTTGTAGATCTCTCTTTTTGTTTATTCTTCCCTCCCCCCTCTTTTTTCTCCCTCCCTTGTATAGGATTTAGATAATAGTTTGTAGGATATAAGGTTTATGGTATGGGGTACACAAGATGGAATATTGTTTACGGTAGATAGGATTGAGGGTAGTGGTCATATTGATACTTGGGACACCATATGATCCCTTAAGACACCATATGACCCCTTACGATACCATATGACCCCTTAGGACACCAAATGACCCCTAACAACATCATATCATGTCCTAAGGGGTCATATGGTGTCAATAAGGGTCATATGGTGTCCTAAGGGGTTATATAGTGTCATTAGGGGTCATATGGTGACATATGGTATTCTATGACCCCTTAGGACACTATATGACCCTTAACAACACCATATGGTATCTTAAGGGATCATATGGTGTCCTAAGGGTAAATATGGTCTTCTATGACCCCTTAGGACACCATATGACCCCTAATGACACCATATAGTGTCCTAAGGAGTCATATGGTGTTTTATGACCCCTAATGACACCATATGATGTCCTAAGGGGAACTATGGTGTTTTATGACCCCTTAGAACACCATATGACCCCTAATGACACCATATGGTGTCCAAAGGGGTCATATGGTTTCCTATGGGGTCATATGATGTCCTAAGGTGTCATATGGTGTTCTATGACCCCTTATGACACTATATGACCCCACATGACACCATATGACCGCTAATGACACATAGAACACCATATGACCCCTTCGGACACCATCTAACCCCTTAGGACACCATTTGGTGTCATTAGGGGTTATCAAACACCATATAACCCCATAGGACACTATATAGCCTCTAACAATACCATATGACCGCTAATGACACTATATGGTGTCCTAAGCGTTCATATGGTATTGTTAGAGGCTATATAGTGTCCTATGGGGTTATATGGTGTTTGATAACCCCTAATGACACCAAATGGTGTCCTAAGGGGTTAGATGGTGTCCGAAGGGGTCATATGGTGTTCTATGACCCCTTAGGACACCATTTGACCCCTATCTTCACCATATGGTATCCTAAGGGGTCATATGATTTCCTAATGGGTCATATGGTGTCCTAAGGGGTCATATGGTGTATATGACACCTTAGGACACCATATGACCCCATACAACACCATATAACCTCTGACGACACCATATGGTGTCCTAAGGGGTCATATGGTGTTCTATGACCCCTTAGGACACCATATGACCCCTAATGACAACATATGGTGTCCTAAGGGGTCATATAGTGTTATATGATCCCTTGGGACACCATATGAGCCCTCGAGGCACCATATGACCCCTTAAAAAACCATAAGGTGTCCTAAGAGGTTATATGGTGTTCTATGTCCCCTTAGGACACCATATGACCCCATACAACACCATATGACCCCTCATGACACCATATAGTTTCCTAAGGGGTCATATGGTGTCCTAAGGTGTCATAGAACACCGTATTATTTCTTAGGACACCATATGACCCCTAATAACGTCAGATGACCCCTTAGGACACCATATGGTGTCGTCAAGGGTGATATGGTGTCCTAAGGGGTCATAGAACACCATATGACCCCTAACAACACCATATGTCCCCTTAGGACACCATATAGTGTCCTTAGGGGTAATATGGTGTCCCAAGGGGTCAGATAGTGGCCTAAGGGGTCATAGAACAACATATAACCCCTTAGGACACTGTATGATCCCTTCGGACACCACATGACCCCTAAAGGCACCATATGGTATTGTTAGGGGTCATATGGTGTCCTAATGGGTCATAGAATACCATTTGTCCCCTTAAGACACCATATGACCCCTAACGACACCATATGATATACCCTAAGGGCTCATATGGATTCTTAAGGGGTCATAGAACACCATATGACCCCTAAGGACACCATATGACCCCCTAGGACATCATATGACCCTATGTAACATCCTAGTACATGACATGACCACTTGTGACACCATATTACCCCTCAAGACACAATATGATGTCATTACAGGTCATATGGTGTCCTAAGGGGTCATATAGTGTCATTAGGGATCATATGGTGTCCTAAGGGGTCATATGGTATTCTATGACCCATTAAGACACCATATGACCCCTTAGGACACCATATGACCCTTAATGACACCATATGACCCCTTAAGACACCATATGACCCCTAATGTCAGCATATGGTGTTGTTAGGGGTCATATAGTGTCATAAGGGGTCATAGAGCACCATATTACCCCTTAAGACACTATATGGTGTTGTTAGGGGTCATATGGTGTTATTGGGGGCCATATGGTGTCCTAAGGGGTCATATGATAGAAGAGTATGAGGGGATTGAGGGAGAGTTAGACATGGAGGGACTACAAGACCTAGAGAAGGAGAAGATAGAGAGGTTGAGGGAAAGAGAAAAGAGGAGGAGAGACTACAAAAATAAATAGGGGTAAAGGGGCAGGGAGATATAGGGGAAGAGAGAGGGAGAGAACTAGAGAGGGGACAAATAGATAGGTGAGAGAACTATATTGGGAAAGAGAGATGAGAGACCTAGATGACAAGAGAGAGGAATGAGATAGATAGAGGGGGGAGAGAGAGGTGAGTAATGAGACATAATGCAGAGGTATATAGGTGGAGAAGAAGGAAGTGATAAACCTAGAGAGGTGAGAGAGAGTTGATGACCTAGAATGTAGAGAGAGAGAGAGAATAAAAGAGAAAGAGAATTAAAAAGTGGGGGAGTGAGATATATATGGGGGTATTTATGGATGGGGAGGTAGAGAGGGAGAGGGGAAGAAAGGAAGGGAGAGACCTATAGAGGGGAGGGACTAAGAAGAGAAGATATAGAAGAACAAAGAGGGGAGTAAGAGGGGAAGGATGGAGAGGTAGACATGGAGGGAGTGAGAGATCTATGTAAGGAGGAGATAAAGAGGTTAGGGGAGGAAGAGAAAAGGAGGGAGTTCATAAAGGGATATGGTTAAGGAGGAGGGAGAGAGAGGTAGAGAGGGACAAAGTGAACTATAGAGGGGGCATATGCATAGGTGAGAGACCTAGATGGCCAGATAGGAGTGAGACAGATAGAGGGGGATAAAGAGAGGTGGGTAATGAGACCTATATGCAGAGGTAGATAGGTGGAGAGGAAGGGAGGGAGAAACCTAGAGAGGGGAGAGAGGGTGGGATGGAGAGGTAATTACCTAGACAATGAAGATAGAGAATAAGAGAGGAAGAGAGAATATGAGAGATTGGGAGATGGAGATAGAGAGGGAGAGAGGAAAAAAGGAAGGTACAGACCTAGAGAGGGGAGGGAGGGAGAATAGAAGAGATAGAAGAAAAAAGAGATGAGAAAGAGGAGATGGATAGAAATGTATACATGGAGGGAGTGAGATACCTACAAAATGAGGAAATAGATAGGTAGAGAGAGAGAAAGAGACAGAGAGAGACAGAGAGAGAGAGAGAGAGGGTAAGAGTTCATAAATAGATAGAGGTAAGGAGAAGGGAGAGAAAGGTGGTGGGGGAGGGAGATAACTAGAGGGTGGACAATTAGATAAGCGAGAAACCTAGAGGTGGAGAGAAAGGTGGGTAATAATATAGGGAGGGAGGGAAATCCCTAGATATGGGGAGAGAGGATAAAAGGGATAGGTAGTGACCAAGAGAAAGGAGTGGGAGGGGAGAGAAACAAGAAGAGAGAGAGGAGAGAGAGGGAGAGAGTCAAGGATAGAGAAGTGAGAGAGACAAGAGAGGGAGAGAGATAGGTCTAGATTTTGGGGAAGATAAAGAGAGTGAGATACATAGCTAAAGAATTCTAATAGGATCATGCTGATTACTGAAATTTGACATGTTGATTACTAAAATTTGACTGTCTGAAATTTTATATGATCCTCTAAAAACTAGAATCTACACTATAAGTCCTATAGAGATATACTTAAATATTATATTTCATGTATATATTCTCCTTTGAGGGTGGATATAACTTGTGTCTAGATTGGAAAATACACACACACACACAAAACCTTCACATTGGACAGTGCAGAACATTTGGCGCATGCCAAATTTGGCACTCGTCAAATGCAAAAAATTGACTTTTCACATTTGGCGAGTTCCAAATTTGGCGCACGTCAAATGTGAAAATTCAAAATTTTGCATTTGGCGAGTTCCATATTTGGTGCTCACCAAATGGTTTGCTTGGGAGAATACCAACCCTTTGGGTTGGATTTGCCTTGGGCATCCAACTCATAGGTTTAGATGACCTTTTCATGCCAATGACGTATTTTTATGAAAAGATAAAAAGTGGCACCTTTTTGGTACCACAACTTGGTGCACTTACCCCACAACCAACTCTCATCAATCTGATCAATCAAGTAACTTTTCTCACGAGCATTCAAATGAAAGATATTACCTTCATTCTTAGTTCTAGATGCAAATTCTATACCAGAGGCATTTAGGATCTTGCATTTTCCATTCTTGAATTGCAAATCATAATCTTTATCAACCATCTATCCAACACTCAAAATATTATTCTTCAAACCTTTAACATACAAGACATCATCAATGTTATACTTACCATCAAATGAGATAGAACCTCTGCCATGGATCACACAGGCTTTGTCATCTCCAAACCTTACTATTCCACCATCATATCTTTCCATTCTCACAAATTTGCTTTTATCACCAGTCATATGATGTAAACAACTGTTGTCAATCACCCATTCATACTTTTCTTCAACTTTAGCAGATAAAGTATTCTCCTCAATAGTCTAGCTAGTGGGATCAACAGGTATAGGTCCATATTATTTAATGGCAAGAAAGACAACTTCATCTCCTTCTGATTCTTCATCTATAACACCTTCATTAGCAGTATAATAGGAGTTCTTTTGTTTCCTATACTTCCAGTTAGACTTGTAAGGCTTATCATACTTCTCTTGCTTGTCATATCTATCATTCCTATCATGCTTATCAAGCTTATCATGCCTGTCTTATTTATCCATTCTCTACGGGCATCTAGAAGACAAATGTCCTACCTTATTGCAAGAAAAACATTTCAAGGGCAATTTTCCATCATACATACTGGCTTCTTTAGGAAATCTCTGGGCAATTAATGCTTCAAGCTCATCTAGCTCTCTTTCTTGCTCTTCCATATCTCTTCTCTCTCTTTCATATCTAAATATTTTGCACTCATCAAGATCATACTTCTGCTTACCGGATACAAATGCTCTAAATTATGTCTTAGAACTTCCATGCAATTCACCAAATTCACTCATCTCAAAAGAATTAATCTTCCCAACTAGCATATCTCTTGTCATCGTAGTCACACTCCAGATCTCTTCAATAGAAACTAACTTATGTTTATAAGAAGGAGACAATGATCTGAGTACCTTAGCAACAATTTCATCTTCTTCAAGGGTTCCATTGGCACATTTGATACCTAGAAAAAGGTCATTCACTTTAGCCATAAAAAAGTGTATGTTCTTATCTTCTCCCATCTTTAGCATCTCATATTTTCTTTTCAAGCTCTGCAACTTAGCAAATTTCACTTGTTTCTCTCCTTCATATAGGGTCTCAAGCTTCTCCCAAATCTCATGTGCGGTCTGAAGTCCCATTACATTTATCATCTTTGAATCGGTTAAGACACTAAGCAATGTTTCCTTCTCTCTTATGTTATTTTCAGCTTCCTTGATCTCATCAACAGTAACCGGTCCATTCGGAGGAGCAAAATAGGCATTATTTGTAATCTTCGAATAATCTTCTCCAAGACATCTCAAATGTACGTCCATCTAGTTCTTCCATATAACATAGTTACTCATCAAATCTCAGACTTTTCTTCTTAAAGATAACACATCCAGTTGCCATCCTAGATCTCCTAAAGTGATTAAGCTTCTTCTGGAGGATCTAGCTCTGATACCAATTGTTGGAAACAACAATGAAGAAAACTGAGAGGGGAGATGAATCTGTTTTCACCGAATCTATAAACTAAATCATAAAGACAAATCTGATAAAGTGTAGCAATAAGAAAATTAAAAGCATAACACACAACACCAATATTTTAACATCGAAAACCCGGTTAAGGGAAAAACCATGGTGGGAACCTACCCACAGTAAGGTAATACTCTAGAGTAGTATGTTAAAATATTATAATAGGGAATGCACATGCATTTAGGCATAGTACCTAGAGATCACTACTCAAATACAATGACCTGGAAGGCTACAACCCTCAAGGAATTCTCATTGACTTACAACAAGATTCAGACTATAATCCAGAAGAAATGAATTGAAAAGATAACATCTCCAAATGTCTAATTACAGTTCTGGTTAAGCAAAAATGTTTTCTTTGCAACACCAATCTCTTCTCAATCACAATATCGAAGGATGAATCACTTGTTTACACATATACAACTCTCTAATAATGCAGACACAACCTCAATATCTCAATTACATGAATATATCACCTATTTATACAAATCATCAACCTTGACAACAAGGTCAACTAAACCCTCAACTCACAATTTACAAAATTACATCACACGATACAAGGATTGACCACCAGACCAATATAATGATTTACATGAAATAACATGGACCTAAATCAAATTTCCAAATTCTCAACTCCAATAGAAATCATGCCAAGATCAACCGCAACATGCTACACCACCAGAAATGCCACATAACATGAAAATCATCACCAGTTCATGAAAACCACCAATAAATCACACAATGATTGATGTGGATCATCAAAACAAACAAGACACAATTAGGAAACATCAACAAGCATGTTAGCATCATTAGTAACAGCTACACCAACACCACTTATCAAATCTTCATCAATCAACATCCGAGACTTAGGAACACTCAAACAACAACAACTGTCACAAAAAGATAACTTGTAGAGAACCAAATCATGAACCATCTGAAATGAATATACAAAATATTGTCTTAAACAATATCCCAAAAACTTAGCACAAGATCTGATCACACTGGAATATACCAAAGTAAATGTTGAACTCTACAAAGTATTGATAAGACAAACAAATTGCAAAATCGAATCATAAGATCTTCCCAACCTGCAATTACCAGAGAAAATCACAAGAATATGTCGACATCAATGATAACAACATATCCTAGTAGCAACAATGTCCAACAATATCCCCAATATCCAAGAACACATCTTCTCATACATATAATGCTATCCCTATAGTAACACTATTATTATGCCAATTATCCTAACAAAATGACATCTTTAGAAGTTGAAAGTTATCAATTCAACCATTCTTAGTTCATGGCTAATCCCATTATTAGATACCAAATTGTTATAACTAATGTCTATATCAAGTACAAAAATATTTAAATGTAGTAAATGATATATATAACTACTAGTAATTTAGTGCCTATAAACAATGTTAATATTAAGTGCCAAATTCTAGTAAATTTTAAATTTTATATTGTTTAGAACCATAATAATATTAAGTTCTTTTAAGTAGTGGTACTAATCTAGAATCTAAGTGTAATGTCATGGTATATTCCTATCTAACACTAATATGGGCAACAAGTTAGAATAGCTTTTTTCTACAAACACACTTTTTGGTTCTACAAATTCTAATTGGTTTCTCATATTTGTTAATCCTTGGTTACATTATTATTCTCTCAAGAAACTACCAAGTATGGACTTAGAGAAAACACATGAACAAAATCAATAAGAATATACTAATTTGGAGAAATATTCAAAAAAGTTATGTATCCAATTAGCAAAAGGTTTCATAGAAAATCTATTCTCAAAATAATACTAAATATAATACTTTTAAACATACAATACTATCACAAGGTGGTCAAATGTGGATCTTACATAGCACACAATACCCTCTTCTCAAGATTGATACCCTATATTTTATACTTGAAAAATGATCACAAAATTCACTATGTGTTCACATATCATAATCTATTTTTTAATATCACATTTTTTCCTAACATTTGTCCATACAAGAGTTCACACACATACCTATTTTTCTTACCATTTTCATACTTATAACTAATTACTTGGAACTATTCCCACTTTTATTAAATATATTATGTTTTTTTTTAATTGTTACCTCCTTTCAATTTCATTCAAAACATAGCTCAACAAGTTTTTTTCTTCATATTCTCACAACCATAGGTTAATCATTACATATTAAATTATCAATCAATCCTTCTTTTACATTAAGAAAAATGTTCCTATCATCACATTACTATTTCCCATACAACATAGAATATAAATTATAGTATTGAACCTAGGTTTATCTTATCCACATCATTAATAGATTTATTTTTCCTTTTTATATTGCAACTGGATCGTCTCCAATATATAATATATAGACACAATTTTTCTCATAAATAATGAGTGTATGCATTTAATAAAAAATACAATATTTAATGTTTCATATCCTTTCACATATTTTATTATCTCTTAGGTGCATATGGAAGTATAAAAATACACAATCTATATATATGCCTTCATGTATTCATTAGAAAAAAATTATAATGAAAGCTAATTATAACTCTTATAATAATAAGGAAAACACATTAGGAAATACATAAGCATAAGTAGGATTTAAATTTGAATATCAATCTACTTATAAAATGGTCAGCTTGATGAAATCCATACATTGGTGTGCTCACAGTTGGATAATCATAACACAACTCCAATCTAATTTTAGAAAAGAACTCGATAACTGTTGGCATTCTACACTCACATGAGAATGGTTGATGTTGTCATTGATGGCAACCAACCAGTAACAGGATTCTACAGGTTCACTGGCAACACAAATATCATACACCGGCACCAGCACGCACAACAAGTTCAGTCATCAACATCTAGTTTACACCAGCAATAAAGCATATCAGCACTCAGGCCGACATGAGACAAAGTGTTGTTTATATGAATTGTATTATAATGTAATTAATTATCCATAAGGCAACATGATGTATTGTAAAGACTCATATACATATGAGATCTTATAGGTCATTTTGATATATAGAAATATATGGAATAGAAGAGAGGCGATTATGTAATAGATCATAGAAGATAGGTTATGTGAGCGAATATCATTCGCCAGCAAGGTTTGGCAAAGGTTTCTAACTGAGCTTAAACTAATACTGAATCAAGCATTGCAGATGCTATTTTGAGCAGAACATTGTCTTGGATTTAATTATGCATTTTGTAGTCAGTGAAACTCTTTCATTGAGTAGTGAGCTCTAGGCTGTTGGCCTTCCTGCATGTGCAGGCCCCTATTGTAAGTAATATTTATTCATATTGGCTAGTGAGTAAGTATTGTGGGTCACAAATCCCACCGAGGTTTTTCCCTTACTGGGTTTCCTCACCAAAATATCTTGTGTTATGGTGTGCATTTATGTTGTCTCTATTATTTCTCTTTGCTACATTATTACTTGTTTACTGGTACATTAATCTGGGTTGCAAAGTTATAAATAAGTTCAAATATTCCATTAACCGGTTAGACATTGATTCACCCCCCCCCCCCCCCCCCCACTCTCAGTGTCTTTGGGACTGTCATTGCATCTAACAATAACTCCCTCCTACCACTTAACAATTTCCCCCCACTCAATTTTATACTCAAATTCATCATTCAATTTTATTTTCTAAGTTTTATGAAGATCCACAACCTCACAAAGGTAATAGAAACTTGTTGGTTAAAGTTTGAATAAATCATTAATTTTGTACCTGTTAAACAACTCAAATGATAAAATAATCTATTAAAACTAAATAGGTCATACTTTCAAAATGTAACAAGATAAAAACCCATTTAGTCAAAATAATGTATGGTAAAAGACTATGAAGGATTAAATTTAATATAATATCGTATATCTTCCATCAGGATATTTAAACCACACATTAAAATGGTACTTTCTCTTATGAAAAAATCATTTATAATATATGCAGAAAAGTATATTGTGTAATGACTCTCATGTGCATTTCGTCAATTGCTTATTTTGATATGATATTGACTCCTATATATTTCATCATGACTGCTTGTGTATCATTCTTTTGTATTGGCATCCATGATGTACATCCTTCTTGTAGTTTTATTCTTTTGTTCATCTGATATCACTATAGATGTGGATGTTAGGTTATTTTGGTAGTCCAGTGATGATCATATATGCATGATGACTCTTTGATGTTGTGACACAATCTTATATGATGATTTCTAGATATATTATGAGGATATTTTGGTTATATAGGTATTATGTGATTACTTGATGGTATCTAGTTGATGATATGTGGTTTCAGTGAGATATGATGTGACTGACCATAATTGTTATTGTGATCCCAATTGTGGAATGACTATGTACACTTTTAGTTATATTGTATTATATGTATATGTATGCACAATTGTTTGCATGTTTTGGTCGATGTAGGTACCAAGCATCGACTCCACCTGGCTTCATAGGTTCGAGCCTGCCTATATTCCTAACTGTAGTTATAGGAGGTAGAAAATTAGCCAAAAATATTACTTAACCCAACCATCGTTCCTAATTTGGATGATTTTTCCCATATGTGACTTGATTACTCTAGGCTACCATTCTGGTAATGTTTGATTACCCTTATCCATCATTGTGAAAGACTAGTAAAGAATGTTTGTGTATTTTCAATAGTTCATTAATTACTGTTTTTGATTGAGATAAACAGGTTTTACAGGGCCCCAAAACCCAAATCCAACAAAAATAGAACCAGTAGCAAACCAAAGTCTAAACAATTGCTAAACAGTAACTAAAACAGGGGAAACTCCCCACCGGACTAAACAAAAAGATACTAGCCTACAACACAAAAAAAGATAGAAACCACTAACTAAGAGCTTTCATGAGCTCAACATTCTTCTAAACCATACTATTGTTAATCTCTTCAAGATCTTCCATAATAAATCTCGAGCTAGCTTTTTCCTATTTTTTGCTTCTAGTCCTAGTAAAGGGCCCCATGAAAGTATGCATTGCATTGTAATTCTTGTCCAAATTGGTTGTTGAAGATGGATCCAAACTGGCAGGTTGGGCTTTCTGTATAGTGATTTTTTTGTTAACCCTTTTGAGGCCTTTCACATTGCTAAGCATAGCTTCTTTTCTAATCTCCACTAGTCCCCTAAGTTTGCCCATCAAATCCTCTATACCTTTTTCCAAGCATGCAATCCTAGACTCGTGCTCTATTTTCATAATCCTGATGTCCTTTATTATCTTTTGAGTCAACTTCAGAAGCTTTTTTCAGTTTTATCAAGCTCCGTATTCTTAGTGAATGTGTCAATGATGTCCTTGATGCCATGTTTAAGGAGGTCAATTTTGCTAATAACCCAGCGGAAACATTTCTCCTGGTTGGAAGTCAACTTAACTAGGAGGTTGTCAATATCCATCTCATCCTTTTTAGATTCCTCCTAGTCCATAATTAGAGGGATATCCAATTTAATTTCTTCACCCCCTTTAGTTTGGGTCTCCACCCTTTCCCCCATTTTCTGCTTTTTCAGACTTCGAGGGCCCAAATTCTAGGAATGGGGAATTGGGGATTTAAACTTTTTCATTGCCCATCTAGGTGGATTCTTGATTTTCCTGCTGCTAGTAGTGCTAGGAGTGGGCTTATGAGGGGGACCCTCATCCTTTGAGGGCCTATAATTTGAATCATCTAACACATGGATGCCATTCCAATCCACTACCATTCTACCCTCATCAAATTTTGTATCAGAGACCACATGCACATCCTAGCTATCTAAGGGTTTAGGTTTTCTCAAAACAGGGGAGGGTTTAACCTCATGCACTTTAGCATATTCCATGATGAGGATTAACCCCTCATGCAAGACATAATTTTCATTTTTTTAAACATGATTATGAATGACATGCTCAAGAGAAGAAACTAAATAAAATGGCAACGAATTTTTTGATCATGCCTAAAGTGATTTAAGATCATGAAATGATAGGAAAAATGCTTGCATAGTGGCCATCTAGGGTAATATACCTCATGATAAATTCCACCATGTCCACCCAGAGCATTAGAAGATCCTTTCTGTAGTAGCCTCCATCTAGATTTTTTCTTACTCTGCTTCTCTCACTCTATTTATAATAGAAAATAGAGAGGGCTTCTTCTGAGTTTCTTCTTTCTCTATAGAACTTCCTGCCTTCCATACTCAGCATCATAATCTCAGCTATGAAGGGTTTGTCCATCCTGAATTCAGTCCCATACACACTAAGCACCCCTTTGTTTCATCCTTTCACAAACCTATCTGTTAGCTTGTGATTTTGGCCATGGAGTTTTCTAACATAAGGTTCCAGACTACCATCCACAACTTCTGTCCATAGCTCTTTGTTTTTTTCTCGTAACGCACATGACGATGGTTCCATTTTGTTCTTGTCTCTGCTCATATAAATATTACCTCTACAAATTTTGGTATTCAAACTAAAGCCAGACTTAAAATAGAAGCTAAAAAACCAGGCCCACAGGAACAATATGGAAGGTAGGCTCCACTTTTTTCTAGGAATGACTTTACACATGTGAAAAGCTAACATAATTAATACTCTATCGATGAGATATTATTGACATCCTTCCGAGCTAGCTCACACAAATGAAACAGGAAGGAATCCCCCTCCAACCACCATTAAATATCATCACTAATCACACCAAGATTTGCCATGTGATCCACAAGCTTATTGCCCTCCCTAAACACATGGGAAATTTGAATTTCATCCAACTTGGCAATCATATCAAAGAATTCCTGAATGAAATGTTTAATATTCTAGCTAGAGGAGGTCTTTTTACTCAAACAGATAATGATGTTTAGAGAGTCGCTTTCCAACCTTCTTGTACCCTCCACGTATAGCCATTTGAAGCCCAATGTAGGTTGCATTTGAAGTCTTTAATTATTGTTGTTGTAATGTGCATATTTAAATAATATTTAATATTATAGTGGTATTTTAAATGTTTAAGCATGAAATATGCCTTACGTATATTTAATTTAATGATATTTTTATATATTATCTTTTGGGAGTTTTGGGGAGTCAAGGAGATTTTATAATTTTAATTTTTTTTTGTTATTTCATATTTTCTCTCCAAAAAGTGAAGTTATATGGGGAAAATAGAGTTCATTTTGAACACTTAGTGTATTTTTGCTCTTCTCCCTCTTGTTGAAAACCCTCTTGGCAAATTTGAGTGAATTGATTGTAAAATATTGGATTATTGAAAATTTGTGGGTAGAAGCTTGATGTTTTGGATTTGATCATCCTTTTATGCCATCCAAAATTCACGTGCTCTCTTGGAGTGGTTGCTCATATTTGCCATTTTCATGGTTTTGCAAATTGAATGTGAGTTTTATTGATTTCTTCCTCAATTTTTAATCTTTTTGTTTCACTCTTGTTGCTAGAAGTTTGAAATTGAATTTATATTCTTTCCTCATTTGAAATTTTGCATTTTCATTTAGTTTTAAATTTATTGTTTCAAAATTTGAAAATGACAATTTTATAAAATAGAACTCTTCTAAAATGTTTGTGAATGCCTAGAATGTAAATTTTATTTGGGGATTGTGATGTTGTTCACCAATAGGCCAATTGGTTTTGATATGATTTTAATTGGCCAAGTTTGAAAATTTGAGTTCGTCGAGGTCCATCAATGGTGGATGACCTCCAAGACTAGTTATTGAGTTTTTGGGTCTTTTTCATAAATTGAGAAATTGATGCTATAATCACATTATTATTATGTGGAGTTGTTGTTTTATATTTTTCTTATTTTGGTATCTGTAGTCTCCCTCCTTGGTTCATGTTTTGATTTATGCATTGATAGACTTGCTTAGACTCTATGATCCATGAGTTTTGACTCTATTTATATCTCAGATTCTATTTTCTTGATGCTAGACATTTATACATGTACATATGTTATTCAATGACTCTCATGGATGATGACATATCTTGGATAACATGATGATAGAATTACATCTGTTGGCCTATGTGTACTCATTATTTATGATGGATTATATTGTCTATGTGATTATGATGACATATTGATTATACTAACTCTATTCGATGATTACACTGATTGAATTGATGTTGTGATGGTTGTGATTGTCTTCCTACTATATTCATGATAGAGAAGATGTCATATTGAGCTCATTGCGAGCATGATATGATGTTGTGATTCTCTTCACTTGCCTGATCATTTATGATATAGTATTGTATATGTTGTATCGTGGTTATTGGTGGTTGCAGGATTGTAGGTACTAGCCATCGACTCCACCCAATCCCACAGGTTTGAACGTGTCTTTATCCCAATGGCATGTTGTTGGTGATGGCATGAATTCCCTCTATAGACTCTAGGCTTAAGTTGTCATCCTTGTCAGTCAATGTCATGGGTTGAGTTGGTGGTTAGAGTCTTGTGTTATGATGTTCGACCCAACATTGGGTTGCCTTGAGGTGCTGTGAGTATTTGATAATTTATTTAATTAATATTTGATTAATATAGTTTATAAATGTTACAATTAATTTATTAAATAGTTTAGTTATTTAATTATTCTTGGATAATTTATTGATGAGGTTTAATATTTATTAATATTATTTGATTAATGCTTATTAAGTCTTGGTTTATATTTATTTATGATTTAGTGTTTATTGTTGTTTATTTAATATTTGTTTATTGTTGTTATGGTTTTATATTTAATTGGGTATTTGTTTATTTTACCCACATGGTTATTCAACTATTAGTTATTTATATTATTGTATTCCTCTTTTTACTATTTGGGGTTATTTAAAATATTATATTTCTACCTACCGGGCAAGTGCACAAAGATGGGGGACCAAAAAGGGGTCTTAAGATGCCACTTTTTTCTTTTCTTTTTTTTTTTTTTTTCTGAAATCAACAAAGTCTGAAATTTGACAAGAAATTGAAGATAGGTACATTCAAAATTTGAAGATGCAACAAGAACAAAAGTTTAAGTGCTCTAAATCTACTTTCTAAACTACAATTTTTTTTTAAAGAAAAATATAACATAGCACGAAATGTGGTGCCCCTAAAACATCAACATGTTTTTAGAATTTTGCAAATTGCTCTGATGACAAAGTATCTAGCGTATTGAAGTTTATGCACATTTTTTCGGCTAATTTTCTTATGATATTTATTTGAATTTTTATGAATTTATGAAGTGGACACATCCTAAAAAGAAAAAAATTGAGCATTCTCTCCCCAAAGATTTGTGAAAACTCATCAAAAATCATTTGTTTTTTAAATGTGTAGAATGGAGTCTAGTTTCTAAAAAAGTAATTAGTTTCAAAATTTGATAAACGAGTAAAAATCTATGGCTAAAATATGACATGTTGGTTTTTGACAAAAATCGGACACACTAACAAAATAAATTATGGATGAAGACCTTACCATTATTAAAATTTGAAAAGAATTATATGACTGGATTGCTAAGACAGAGCTTGATGATTGTATGGTGTTTTTTTTATTGCATTGAAACATGTGAAAACCTAACGGAGAGCATGAACAAAAAAGTTAGAAATTTTTTAATATTTGCTGGAAAACACGTCTCAGGCCTGAGCATCCAAGCCTTTGGGTTGGATGCCCAAGGCAAATCCAAGGCTTTGGCTTGGTGTTTCCCAAGGCAACACATTTGGCACACGCCAAATTTGGTACGTGCCAAATGGAAAAAAAAAATACATTTGTCACATGCCATAGTTGGTGCATGCCAAATAAGGCCCATGCGAAATGTATTACATAACATTTCTTCATCTTAGAAGGCACCAAGTGTTCTCTCTCCAATATATACATAAAATATAACATTTAAGTATAAGTCATATACTTTATGTTATATTTTATGTATATTTTGCCAAGATGTTTGAGAGTGGTTCCAAGTGTCTAGGAGATATAATGTAGATTCTAGTTTTTAGAGTATTCATATAAATTTTAGACAGTCAAATATTAGTAATTAGCATGCTCATATCAACATTATCTCCCTGGTCTCTTCCTTGTATTCCCCCTCTCTCTTCCTTAACCCTTTCCCCTCTCTCTCTTAGGTATCTCCCTCTCTACTTCCTTCCCTCTCAAGTAACTCTCCCTCTCTTTCCCATCTCCCTCACCCACTCTCTCTATTTGGTCTATCCCTCTCTTTCCATCTTTCACTTGGGGTCTCTCTTTCTCTCCCTCTCTCAAGTATCTCTATCTCTCACTCTCTCCACCTTTCTTAAGTGTTTCTTTCCCATTATCTCCCTCCCCCTCCCCCTCCCTTCTGCTTACTCTCTGAAGTCTCTCTTTATTTCTCTCTATCTCCCATTCTCTCTCTCCCTTCCACTCCATTTCTCTTTCTCTCAAGTCTCTCTCCTTCTCTCTCAAGTCTCTCTCCCTATCACTATTTTTCCTCTCTCCCCTCCCATATCTCCCTATCTCTATTCTTCCTCCCTATCCTTTGATATCTCCCTCTCTATCTCTATTATTTCTTTCTCTCTTCCTCCCCCCTTTCTTCTTATTCTCTCTCTCTCTCTCTCCCCCTCTCTTTCCCTCTTCCCATCTCTCCCTTTCTCTTTCCCTATATTTCCTTCTCAAGTCTCTCCCTCCCACTCCCTTTCTCATTTTCTCACTCTCTCTATCTCCCTATCTCTATTCGTCCTCCCTCCCCTCCTATATCTCCCTATCTCTATTCTTCCTCCCTCTCCTCTTATATCTCCCTCTCCATCTCTATTCTTCATTTCTATCTCCCTCCCTCCCTCCCTCCCTTTCTTCTTCTTCTCTCTCTCTCCCCCTCTCTTTCCCTCTTTCCTTCTCAAGTCTCTCCCTCCCATGCCCTTTCTCTTTTTCTCACCCTCTCTATCTCCCTATCACTATTCTCTCTCTCTCTCTCTCTCTCTCTCTCTCTCTCTCTCTCTCTCTCTCTCTCTCTCTCTCTCTCTCTCTCTCTCTCTCTCTCTCTTTCCTTCTCAATTCTCTCCCTCCCACTCCCTTTCTCTTTTTCTCACAATCTCTATCTCCCTATCTCTATTTTTCCTTGTTCCCCTCCTATATCTCCTTATATCTAGTTTTCCTCCCTTTCCTCCTATATTTCCCTCTCTATCTCTATTCTTCATTTTTCTCTCCCTCTCTCCCTTTCTTCTTCTCTCTCTCTTTCTCTCTCTCTCTCTCTTTCCCTCTTTCCCTCTCTCTTTCCCTCTTTCCCTCTTTCCCTCTCTTTTTCCCTCTTTCCCTCTCAAGTCTCTCCCTCCCACTCCCTCTCTTTTTCTCACTCTCTATCTCTCTCTATCTCCATTCTTCCTCCCTCCACTCATCTCTCTCTGTGTGTGTGTATGTGTGTGTCTATCTGTCTCTCTCTGTCTCTCTCTCTCTCTCTCGCCGTTTCTCTCTATCTCTCTCTCTTATTCCCTCTTTCCTTCTCAAGTCTCTTCCTCTCACTCCCTTTCTCTTTTTCTCACTCTCTATTTCCCTATCTCTATTCTACCTCCCTCTCCTCCTATATCTCCCTCTCTATCTCTATTCTTCATTTCTCTCTCCCTCTCTCCCTTTCTTCTTATTCTCTCTCTCTCTATCTCCCTGTCTTTCCCTCTTTTCCTCTTTCCCTCTCTACCTCTCCTACCCTCTTTCCCTCAAAAGTCTATCCCTCCCACTCCCTTTCTCTTTTTCTCACTCTCTATATTTTCCTATCTCTATTCATCCTTTCTCTCTCCCTCCCTCCCTTTTTTATCTTTATCCCTCTCTCCCTTTCTATTTCCCTCTTTCCTTCTCAAGTCTCTCCCTCACACTCCCTTTCTCTTTTTCTCACTCTCTACATCTCCTTATCTCTATTCTTTCTCCCCCCCTCCTATATCTCCCTATCTCTATTCTTCATGCCTCCCCTCCTATATCTCCCTATCTCTATTCTTCCACCCTCTCCTCCTATATCTCCATCTCTATCTCTATTCTTCCTTTCTCTCTCCCTCCCTCCCTTTCTTCTTCTTCTTCTTCTCTCTCTCTCTCCCTCTCTTTCCCTCTTCTCCTCTCTCCCTTTCTCTTTCCTGAGATTTCTGTCTCAAGTATCTCCCTCCCACTCCCTTTCTCTTTTTCTCACTCTCTCTATCTCCCTATCTCTATTATTCCTCCCTCCCCTTATATATCTCTCTATCTCTATTCTTCTTCCCTCCCCTCCTATATCTCCCTATCTCTATTCTTCCTCCCTCTCCTCCACTATATTCCTCTCTCTCTCTCTCTCTCTCTCTCTCTCTCTCTCTCTCTCTCTCTCTCTCTCTCTCTCTCTCTCTCTCTCTCTCTCTCCCTTTCTCTTTTTCTCATTGTCTCTATCTCCCTATCTCTATTCTTTATTTCTCACTCCCTTCCTCCCTTTCTCTCTTCCTTAGTTTTCTTCTTTCCCTCTCTCCCTATTGAGGAGGAAAAAGACCGGAAGGAGGTAACCTTGAACCAACCAACCTCTAAGGCTCACAAACTCAATTGGTAATCACTGATTCAAAGATCCTTACACAACACTAAGTCAAGAAACGGTTCAATGACACCAAACAACACCTTGGGAAACCTAAAGAATCCACTATTTCCACTTGCAAACAATTAACACTTCTCAAGTTCTTGTGCGACTACCCACATCCTTGCATACATGAGTGGGCTACTACTAGGCTTTAGGATTTGAATGGCCCACTTGACCACTTCAACACAATGATCCTTTGAGGGGTGTTCTCACAACACCTTAACACAAATGATACATGATTTCATGGTTTAGATCCACTAGAACATCAATTTTGGCTCACTCACCCACAAACTCAACCAGTTGCTATTGGGCCTCCATTTGAGGGAATCAGGTGATAACTTTTAACACCCTGAGGATCTGAGAAAAAAAATTATATTTTCAGATACCCTTTTGGGAGTTCTCAATAATATCTCAGTTTCTAGTACTAGTCCAACTTGCAAATATTCCAATCGACACTACACTAATAGAGCTGAAAGGGCTATTAGACCTATTTGACTGAATGCCTTCCACAAACAGGTTTGGTTCTCCTAATGGGTGACCATCACTGACCATTAAATTTTATGTAAACCTCTAATGTACTCTTATACCACATTCAAGCCCTTTTTTAGTGCTCTACCACTCAATTCTCATGCACTGCACTCATCAAACCAGTCTGTCACATAGAGATGCCAAACCTAGGGTTAGTTCTCCATCCTCTTCACCCTGTTGTATCCTCTTAATGGCTTTTGGAACTGGAATATGATACAATGGCCTATCATCTCCTATAATGATAGAGTGTTCAGTTAAGGATTGATAGGTCAATTTCCATTATTACAGTCAAACCCTAGGGGTTTAAGGGTTTTAGGCTACCCGATAGAGATTTTCTTGTAGAATGGGGCAGGGATCACTTGAAGACTTCATACTAAAAGAAAAACAAAGGTAAAGAAATCTAGTTACAAGAACTATGCCATGAGCATTCTTGCCAATTCACCTTCAGTATGCAATCAATAAAATTCGATGGTTTTTTGAGTTTTCAACAGTTATTGATGATTTGATTTTTTTCCAAATCGACCAACTTACATCCTTCGGTGTTTGGGGCCTTTAAACATATCTCCCAAATGACCACAACCTCCTTCAACTATTTTTCAAACTGACTAACCATTGGAGAATCATGACTTACAAAAAGTGCAAAATTGTCATGACAACAAATTGACAATATGACAACTTTTGCATAATTCAACCAACTTAGACTCTAGACTATCATAGTCCCCCAAAATGATTACATTTGATTCTAGGTAAAAGCACAAAACTATGTCACGTTTCAGGCCAACTTATTAGGATAAGAGAATTTAAGTAATTCTAACTAAAAAATAATTTTAGTAAAACATATGGTCTATAGAGATTTGTTATAGCTATCTTATATCTTGGCCACAAATTTTTGAATTGGAACTATCTGCTAAATGTTTATTTTATACCACTTTTTGTCAAATTACCATTTTTTTTGTTGTTGTTGAAAAAATCGATGTTTCAACAACTCCTACTCTTATAAATAATTTTTTTTTTGAAATGTTAAAAATAACCTTTTATAGATCTATAAGTGAATTTTCCAAAATATGTATCTTTTAATATTTTAATTATATTTTATTTTTATTGAAAGTAGGTCATCAACACTAAAATATAAGGTTGATTATCTTGTAAAGGAAAAATACTTAAATTTACTTAAATTTTTTGAAAAAAATAAATGCACTAGAGAAAAGAGTCTATGTCAAGATGATATAATTCTTTTCTAATTTGGATAAATATTTAAGAAAAAAGATGACACCAAATGAAAAGAGTTACATTTCAGTACACACAACTTTTCATATTTATTGAAAAATATATATACATCAAAAATAGTTAAAAATATATTTGCACTAAAGTTTCAAGTTATCAATATACAGAAAAAAATTGAATAAAAAAATGTAAAATTTACTATATAAAGTGGGACGCCTCATGTAACTTCAATTTCAGCATTTTATCAGCAACTAAATTATGGTGTTTACTTTATAGGAAAGTATATTCAAATAATTTTAAAATTTTTTAAAATAATTACAAACATAAAATACACAAAAATATATACATTTTATTAGTTTACATCATTTCAAAATTCAAAACATATATTTCACTTTCTATTGATTCAATTTAAAAAGTTGAATCAACATTGGCCAATTCCTTTATAAAAGTGTGACATAGCTTTGTGCTTTTACCCTTCTAAAACATCAAAAATGACTCAAATAGACTTGTGGTCACTATTGTGACCCTTATTGACTCAATTTTCTCTACTAGACCCTAGATGATGATTTGACCCAAACATGGACAAACTTGTCACACTTCTAGGACATTGAATTACAAAAAGGACCCATAGGGTCTTATTACATTCCTTCTAGGCTAATAGAAATCATCTTATTCTTGGTCCATGTCTTCATAGGTAGGTGCTCCTGCACCATAGTCCCCAGGCAAAATTTGTCTCAAGTCCTCTTAGAGACCAACTGCTGCAAATCACCACCCTTCTTTTTGATATCTTCCTCTAGCATCCATGTAGCTTCTGAGTCAGGAAGGCTCTGCCATTTGACTAAGTGATCAAAATAGGTCTTGTGTCTTGTTTTCTTGGCTTCCCTACTATCCAAAATGCACTCCATCTTAGGTGTCTCCTTAGTTGGTAAGTGCTTTATCCAATCTTCACTTTCCTGATCAGATTTAGTTGTACATTCTCTTGCAGTAGGACTCCTATACAATGTTAGATCAGACACATTAAATATAGGTGAAATTGTAATATCATCAAGTAGTTCAATTTTGTAAGCATTAGCACCATATTTATCTAAAATGTTACAAGGTCCAATCCTTCTCATCATCAACTTTCTATGGCTTCCCTTGGGCAACGTGTCCTTGCTAAGATGAACCATGACCATGTCACCCACTTGGTACTACACATCTCTCCTTCTCTGATCCACTCTTTCTTTAACCTTTTGATTGTTTTGTTGTAAGGTACCTCTGAATTGTTGGTACACCTATTTCATAGCCTCTTCAAATTCATCAACATGTCAACTCCTCTTGTCCAACCTGTGGACATCTCTCAATTCAAAAACTCCTCTTGGATGACTACCATACACAATCTCAAAAGGACTCAGACCTATACTTATATTTGTTGAATCATTATAGGAATACTCTACCTAAGGTATCATCACATCCCAACTACTGCCATGATCCTTTGTCAAACACCTAAGAAGATTTCCCAATGACCTATTCACAATCTCAATTTGGCCATCAGTCTGAGGGTGATAGGCTGAGATAAAAGACAAATTTGTACCCAACCTTTTCCACAAGGTTCTCCAAAAATTCCCTACAAACTTTTTATCTTAGTTAGATACAATACTCAAAGGCAACCCATGGATTCTAATAATTTCTCTGAAAAACAATCTTGCAATATAGCTAGCATCATTTGTGGTTTTATAAGGAATAAAGTGAGTCATTTTACTAAACCTGTCTACCACAACAAACACATTGTCATGACCTATCCTTGTCTTGGGTAATCCCATCATAAAGTCCATACTCAAACTTTCCCATGGTCTACTTGGTATAGGAAAAGGTTGGTCCAACCCTACATTGGTTGATACCCCCTTTTCTCTGTGACACACAGTTAACTCTCTACAAACTTTCTAATATCATTCTATATCTTTGGCCAAAAGTAAAATCTCCTAACTAGGTCCAAAGTCTTATTTAGCCCAAAGTGACCTCCTAAACCACAACTATGTTTCTCCTTTACTACATTATCCCTCATTGAACACCTAGGGATACATAATTGACACCCCTTGAACAAAAGACCATCCTGCAAGGTGTAGTCAAAAAACTCTCCATGAAAATCATTTGAAAACCCATGTCATACCTTATATATTTCCTTGAAATCTTGGTCCTCTTCATACAATCCTTTGAGGAATTCAACACCCATACTCTGCAACTGCACTTCCTGCACTATCAACACCCTCCTACTTAGAGCGTTTGCAACCTTATTGGCTATCCCTTTCTTGCGCTTGATGATGAAGGTGTATGCTTGAAGACTTTCAACCCATTTCATATACCTATGACTAAGCTTCTCATGTCCATTCAAAAAGATAAGAGCATGATTGTCAATATACATAATTAACTCCTTAGGAAGCAAGTAATGCCTCCACTTTTTTAGAGCTTGTACCATTGCATACAACTCTAAATCATATGAGGAATACTTCCTCTTTGCTTCATTTATTTTTTCACCAAAAAAGGTCACTAGTCTCCCCTCTTGGCTCAATACTAATCCTATAGCTAATCCACTTGCATCACATTCAATGGTGAATACCTTACTAAAATCTGGCAATACTAGGACTAGGTACTTGGCAACTTTCTATTTTATAACACTCAAAACTCTTATATGCTTCTTTGGTCCACACAAACTTCACCTTACCACCACCTTTGTTGGTTTCTAGCATAGGTGCACAAATATCACTATAATTTCTAATGAATTTCCCATAAAATATTGCCAAACCATGAAAACTTCTTACCTCTCTTGTTGTCTTAGGTGTAGGCTAGTTCAAAATAGCCTCTACCTTGGAAGAATCCATCTTCAAGTCACCCTTAGAGATGACAAATCCTAAGTACAACTCCTAGTTCATGAAGTCACACTTTTCTAAATTTATCATCAACTTATACTCATGTAGTTGCTTCAAGGCTACCTCCAAGTGTTTCAAGTGCTCCTCTTGTCTCTTACTAAACACCAATATGTCATCAAGGTAGAATACCACAAATTTCCCTATAAACTCTTTCAAAACTTCATTCATTAGTTTCATAAAGGTTCTATGGGAATTCAAAAGACCAAAAGGCATCACAAGCCACTCATACAACCCTTCATTGGTTTTAAATGCAGTATTCCATTCATCCCCCTCTCCTATCCTTATTTGATGGTACCCACTCTTGAGATCAATTTTAGAGAAATAGGTTGCTCCCCCTAAATAATCCATTAGGTCCTCTATCCTTGGAATATGAAACCTATATCTAATGCTTATCCTATTGATAGTCCTAGAATTAATACAAAGCCTCCATTTCCCATCATTCTTTGGGGAAAAAACCGTAGGTACTACACATGGGCTAAGGCTTTTTCCCATCAACCTTTTATCTAGGAGTTATTGAATTTGCCTAGCTATCTCTTCATTTTGTTGTGGGGTCATTTTATATGTTGTCTTTTTAAGAAGTATTGCTCCTCGTATGAGGTCAATCTGATGACTAATATCTCTGATAGGTGGTAGGAAATCAAGTATATCTTCTGCAACCACTCTTTTGTACTAGTCTAGCAGTTCCCTAACCTCCTTAGGTCCTACTTCACTCACACCCTTCTTCCTTTCTTCCTTGGGCTTCACAATCAAAGCAAAACCTACCCCACCTTCCTCCTTTAGTATATTTAGGAACTCTTTTTCTCCTATCATCATCACACTAGATCCTACATGTTGTGGATCCTCTTCTACCACTGACTGTATCCTAAAAGTCACACCATCCTTTTGGAAATAGTAAGCATTATTTTCTCCATCATGATGAGCCTTCCTATCAAACTACCATGGTCTACCAAGAAAAATATGGCAAGCATCCATTAGAAGGATGTCACACAAAACTTTATCCGTATAGCCCCCAATACTGAACTCTACCCATGTTTGTTCATTTATGAGAATGTGTTGCCCCTTGTTCAACCAACTGACCCAATATGGACAACTATGGGGTATTCTTTCCAATTTCAACTTGTTTGTTGCTTCCAAAGATGCAATATTACTAGTAGACCCTAAATCTATAACAACTTTAAAAACCTTACCTTGAATTTTGTAGTTGACTCTAAACAAAGCCTTTCTTTGGGGTGGCTTAGTCTTCACTGGTTCCTTGAGCAGTGTCCTCTTGATCATCTAGTTCTCTTCCATTTCTAATGTCAAATTAACTTCAGGAGATGTCACACTCCTTTCACAATCTTGAGTCAAAGTGGTTCTCCTCTCACTACCATGAGAAGTTGAGGCCTTCTCTGGACACTTGTAGTTTGGGTGCCCCATTTGATTGCAGTTATAGCATCTCATATTGGAGAACTTGGATCCTCTCCCTAATCCATTTATCCCACCTCTTCCATTAGGTCTTCTCCCATGATAGCCTCCTCTGCTACTTGAGTCACCAAATTTCTCTCCTTGGCTAGACTCACCACTAGACCTCTAGTTAGGACTTCTTCCTCCAAAACTGTCTCTGCTTCTGAAAGTTCTCCCTCCTTTACCTCTATTACCCTGCTCACTTTTTCTCTTTAGTTTCTCTTGTGCCCTTAGGGACAATTGAAAACACTTGTTCACTGTCTCCAATGCCAAGATGTTGATCTCATCTTGGATGTTCATCCTTAGGTCGTTCAAGTACCTGGCCACTTTATCTGACTCCTCTTCTTATCTCTTTGATCTGAGACAGAGTTTATGAAACTCCTTCGTATATGCATTCACATCAAGGTCTCTCTGCTGAGGTTCTACAATTTTTTGTACATCTACACTTCATAGTCAATGGGCATGAATTGTGCCTTGACTTTAGCCTTCATCCTTTCCCAGGATATTATCATACTTTTTCTCTCCTTAACTCTCTCCCCTTGTACATAGTTCCACCATGTAAGAGAAGACCCCTTATACCTTTCTTTTTCCAACTTAACTCTCTTATCTTCAAGGATTTCTTTGTACTTAAAATGATTGGTCAATACCTCAATCCAGTCTATCACCACTTCTGCTTCCATGCTTCCACTATATATAGGCAACCCTTCAATGTTGTCCCTATTGACTAACCTCAAGGAATCTACAAATACCCTTTGATCTGTAGGTATCTCCTCTACCCGCTTTGAGGATTCCCCATCTTTTGTATCCTTGTCTTCATCAGTGTCACTTCCATCTTTCTTATCCTTAGTCTTTTACAATTCTTCAATTTTAGACTCAAACATCTCTTCAATCAACTTCTTCACCGCATCTTGTGACATACTCTTAGGAGGCATTTTGTCAGCCCCTATTTCAATCCCTTCATCTAACATACACTAAGATCACACCACCCAAGTGATCTTCAAAATCCCACTCTGATACCAATATGATGAGGAGGCAACAGACCAGAAGGAGGTAACCTTGAACCAACCAACCTCTAAGGCTCACAAACTCAACTGGTAATCCATGATTCAAAGATACTTACACATCACCAAGTCAAGCAATGGTTCAATGACACCAAACAACACCTTGGTAAACCCAAAGGCTCCACTTACAAACAACTAACACTTATCAAGTTCTTGTGTGACTACCCACACCCTTGCATACATGAGTGGACTACTACTAGGCTTTAGGGTTTGAATAGCCCACTTGACCAATTCAATGCAACGATCCTTGGAGGGGTGTTCTCACAATACCTTAACATAAATTAAATAGGATTTCATGGTTTAGATCCACCAGAACATCAATTTTGGCTCACTCGCCCACAAACTGAACCGGTTGCTATTAGGCCTCCATTTGAGGGATTTGGGTGATATCTTTTGACACCTTGACGATCTAAGAAAAAAAATTATATTTTTAGATACCCTTTTGGGACTTATCAACAATATATTTGTTTCTGGTACTGGTCCAACTTGCAAATATTCCAACCGATACTACACTAACAGACCTGATAGGGCTATTAGCCCTATTTGACTGAACACCTTCCACAAATAGGTTTGGTTCTCCTAATGGGTGACCATCACTGACCATGAAATGTTATGTAAACCTCTAAATTACTCTTCTACCACATTTAAACCCCTTTTTAGTTCTCTACCACTCAATTCTCATGCATTGCACTCATCAAACCGGTCTGTCACATAGAGATGCCAAACCTAGGGTTATTTCTCCATCCTATTTGCCCTATTGTATCCTCTTAATGGATTTTGAAATTGACATATGATAGAGTGACCTATCATCTCCTATAATGGTAGAGTGTTCAATTAAGGATTGATAGCCAAATTCCATTATTGTAGTCAAACCCTAGGGGTTTAAGGGTTTTAGGCTACCCGATGGATATTTGCTTGTAGAATGGGGTAGTGATCACTTCAAGACTTCACATTAAAAGAAATAAAAAGGTAAAATGATCTAGTTATAGGAACTATTCCATGAGCATTCTTGCCAATCCACGTCTAGTATGCAATCAACATAAATTAGATGGTTTTCTGAGTTTCCAACAGTTCTTGATGCTTTGATTTCTTTCCAAATTAACCAACTTGTATCCTTTAGTGTTTGGAGTCTTTAAAGATATCTCCCAAATGACCACAACCTCCTCCAACTATTTTTCAAACTAACTAACCGTTGGAGAATCACGACATACAAAAAGTGCAAAATTGTCATGGCAACAAATTAACAATATGATAACTTTTGCAAAATTCAACCAAATTAGACTCTAGACTATCATAGTCCCCAAAATGATTACATTTGATTTTGAAAAATAAAAAATGACTCAAATAGACTCGTGGTCACCATTGTGACCCTTATTGACTCAATTTTCTCTACCAGGCCCTATATGACAATTTGACCCAAACATGGATAAACTTGTCACACTCCTAGGACATTGAATTAAAAAAAGGACCCATAGGGTCTTATTACATTCCTTCTAGGCTAATAAAAAATCATCTTATTCTTGGTTCATGTTTTCATAGGTAGGTGCCCCTGCACCACTCCCTTTCTCTTTCACTCTTTCCTTCTCAAGTCTCTCCCTCCCACTCCCTTTCTCTTTCTCTCACTCTCTCTATTTCTCTATCTCTATTCTTCCTCCCTCCCCTCCTATATCTCCCTATCTCTATTCTTCCTCCCTCTCCTCCAATATCTCCCTCTCTATCTCTTTTATTCATTTCTCTCTCCCTTCCTCCATTTCTTCTATCTCTTTCTCTCCCCCTCTCTCTCCCTCTTTTCCTCTTTCCCTTTCTCTTTCCCTCTTTTCTTCTCAAGTCTCTCCCTCCCACTTCCTTTCTCTTTTTCTCACTCTCTCTATCTCTCTATCTCCCTATCTCTATTCTTCCTTTCCCTCTCCCTCCCTACCATTTCTCTCTCTCTATATCTCTCTCTCTATCTCCCTATCTCCCTATCTCTCTCTCTCTCTCTCTCTCTCTCTCTCTCTCTCTCTCTCTCTCTCTCTCTCTCTCTCTCTCTCTCTCTCTCCCTTTCCCTCTCCATTTCTCTTTCCCTCTTTCCTTCTCAAGTCTCTCCCTCCCACTCCCTTTCTCTTTTTCTCACTCTCTCTATCTCCCTATCTCTATTCATCCTCTCTCTCTCTCTCTCTCTCTCTCTCTCTCTCTCTCTCTCTCTCTCTCTTTCTATCTTTCCCTCTCTCCCTTTCTCTTTCCCTTTTCCCTTCTCAAGTCTCTCCCTCCCACTCCATTTCTCTTTTTCTCACAACCTCTCTCTCTCTCCCTATCTCTATTATTCCTCCCTCCCTTCCTATATCTCCCTATCTCTACTCTTAATCCCTCTCCTTCAGTATCTCTATCTGTATTCTTCCTTTCTCTCTCCTTCCTTCTCCTAATCTCTCTCTCTCTCTCTCTCTCTCTCTCTCTCTCTCTCTCTCTCCCTCTCTCCCTTTATCTTTCCCTCTTTCCTTCTCAAGTCTCTTTCTCCCTATTTCCCTCTCTCCCTTTCTCTTTCCCTCTTTCCTTCTCAAGTCTCTCCCACCCACTCCCTTTCTCCTTTTCTCACTCTCTCTATCTCCCTATCTCTATTCTTCCTCCCTCCCCTCCTATATCACCCTATCTCTATTGTTCCTCCCTCTCCTCCTATATTTCCCTCTCTATCACTATTCTTCATTTGTCTCTCCCTCCCTCCCTTTCTTCTTCTCTCTCTCTCTCTCTCTCTCTCTCTCTCTCTCTCTCTCTCTCTCTCTCTCTCTCTCTCTCTCTCTCTTTCCCTCTTTCCATCTCTCTCACTCTCTCTATCCCTCTTTCCCTCTCTCTCACTCTCTCTTTCCCTCTTTCCCTCTCACACTCTCTATCTTCCTATCTCTATTCTTCCTTTCTCTCTCCCTCCCTCCCATTCTCATGTCTCTCTTTCTCCCTCTCTTTCCCTCTTTTCCTCTCTTCCTTTCTGCTTCCCTCTTTCCTTCTCAAGTCTATTGTTCACCAAAAGTGATAACCCAAGAACACTTGCAATTTATCTATGAAGTAGCCAATTCAATCTATGAAGAATCTCAGGGCTTGGACAACATGACAAGGATATGAATCCTTCTACTCTTCAGGCTCTGCAAAACCTAGGCAGGTATACCTTTGATGCTTAGAATTAAACCTATTACACACCTATGACAACATCAACATAAATAGATAGATCTCACCAGGGCTCTAAAACAAGTAGTTTATTGCAGATGGGCTAGATCTACACATAAAAATCAACTATGCTTGAGCATGAGATAGATGAAACATTTCAAAACATAACATAAACTAAGGATATTCTGATTTTTTATTTTAAGTCTCTGAGAAAACCCCAATTATTTGCAAGATCAGTGCCTTATCTAAGGGCAACAGAGTCATACATCAAACTGAAAATGAACACCTCTATTGCAAATCCAATTTATTAAGGAAGATATCCCTGTATTAATCCCTGACATTAATACATTCTAAATTTAGACAGAGGATCATACATATCTAAACATTATCCTGAATCCATAATGATTGCTCGTAGAATTTAATCTCTTCCTTGAAGAGTACCTGAAAACAACCCTTACACTCCCACTTTGAGAGGACAAACCCAAACTCCCTTGAAGATTGGATTTATTGAAAACGGAGAATTCTTAGAGACAATCCAATAAATTGTGTATGTGCCTTACACATACATGACCTGCAACAAAACATCTACAACAAGAAGAGACTCTATTACTGAAAGAAAAGCCCTACCCTATACAATCTTGAAGAAAACTCAGAATTGGAAGCCATGAAAATATGGAGCCATTCTCCAAATTTCTGGAACCCTTACAACTGAGAAGAATTGGGAATAAGAAGGAGAGGGAAGAAAATCAAATCTGCAACTAAAATTGCCAAGTGTCTCCTCTCTAACTGAATTTCATTCCCATCAAAACTGCTCCCAAAATATCCAACCTTTGTCAAAATTGACTACATAATTGGATTCCTCACTCTGAGAGCTTTCTAGAAACATATAATACTTCATATTTTGGCCAAAAATACAACCTTGGGCGAATTAATCCTTCCAATGTGCACAATCATTTAAATTTTTGAATTTTCTCTATAGTTGAAACTATATCATTAACATGATTTTAATTTTGATTTTTGCCACCTTTTTGGCCTGACGCCTTGCCACGTGGCGAGACCTGATTAGTCGATGGGGTTGACTAGATGCCACTTGGGATGACACCTCATCACCGCCATGTCATCCACTTTGTCACTGCCACTTAGCTGCCATGTGTATGCCACCTCAGTGCCACATCATCACCACCTAGGCACCACCGGGACGAGACCTACCTGCTGGACATCTGACTGTACCAGCCACCTGAGCGCCACCTGGACTTTGCCATTTTGCATTTCGCCTTTCGCCATTTCGCGACCTCTAACGGGTGAGCATCTTCAAGCTCCAAAATCACGCAGACCATCAGATCAACCCAAACTTGCTTGAT